>NW_010136236.1:143946-162554 GCF_000699245.1 Pterocles gutturalis | reverse complement strand
TGCTACTGTTGAGTGACAGCTGGTGCTGTGTTTCCCTACTCTCAGCCAGGATGGTAATGGCACTTTAAGGCTGATGTTTAAAACCATTATGATAAATGGGGAGGTGTCAGAGGGTGTTGGTGGATCATAGCTGAGACAACCTCATTCAAGAGACAGGAGAATATGTTCCTTACACAGAACCATTAAGCTTCTGACTTCAAAATACTTGTTGTTAAGAGCAACATAGGTTAGAAAAATGCTACCTGGCCTTCTAGAAGTGCTTCCCCTGAGATTATACAGTGGTTTTCATTGTGTGATAGTTTATGCCAGAGTGACACATACAAGCTATTCCTTGCTGCTGACTTGAGCTGCTGAGCTGACCACGTCTTTCTTTCTTGAGACTATAACAAATACAACTCTACTCCTGCTCAAGTAGAATAGTTCCTTGCATCCTCTGCAGGACCATGTTTTACTCCTCCATCCCTGCTCCAGCTGCATCACTTATTTCCTCCATTCCATCTGCAAGAGCAAACTCTTCAGATGAGTCAAGAACAAGGCTTTGTAAATGACTGCAAACTAGATCTTCATTTTTACCCACATCAGGGTAATTATATAAAGCTAGAGTGTAAATTTGTTGGATGCTACTTCATTCTCACTAACCTCAGCCTGAATGCATGGTCTTGCCGGAAGGACCACACTTGAGCTGGCCACAGCCATGATGTAATTAAGAAAAATAATCAAATGTTATTGATACTGGTTTTGAGGTTGAACAACTTTGTGAAATTTACAGAGAAAATATTTTTGAAGGCCACTCTTAGAGGTGGGAACTGAAGTTTTCCATGCACCATGTGCACACACACAACCCAGAAATCTTCAGCAGTTCTAAAATTATCCTTAATGTCATTACTGAAAAGAACACCTCCATTGCCATGTGCCCGTGCCATGCTGGAGCCTCGTCAGAGCAACGGTTAGATTTGCAAACAGATGACCATTGGGGAAGCTGTAGTAAACTGACATCAAATAAGGAATTGTTCATAGAAGAGTTTATTAAAATGTGATGATCCCAAACTACCAAAACCCTCTAAAAAATCAGGTTAGAACAACTTTTAAAGTACTTTCTCTATGTAACTTTGGACTTCTCAATTGTATGTGCTGTGAGTGTGGACAAAATTGAACTTTGTTCCTTCTTTATTAATATAACAAAGGATTAACTCTAATTTTATGGGAGAACAAGAGATTGTTCATTACTGATAAAGGTTGCATTAAGACTCTATCTAGATTTATGGAAGGGAAAGTGGGGAATTTATCCAGTATTTAAAAACATATGCCCCACAGATTTTCCAGCACCATGGAGAAAATCTTTATAAGCTAGCCCAGATAGATGGAAAGCTGTGATAGGTCTTCAGCTGAAGGCATTGCTGAGATATTACAGTGACAGTCATGTTAGAAAAGATGATAGATAAGATGCAGCCCCACTGGAGGGGGCATGTGTGCACAGACTACTGAATGCTCTGTGCACATAGAGATACAGCTTTGGAGCCATCACTTAGCAGCTCTGAAATGTCTGTACAATTTTTTATGCTATAATTTTGTATTGTTCATAAATATTCATAGGTGCTGCTGCTTTTCTTGATCTTATTTTAGTGAAGCAGCACAGTCTGTTGGTTAGAAGAGGAAACTCGGAGGCAGTCAGAGCTCCAAACTTCTGCCAAAATGCTGCTGGATTCCCGGGTGGCTGTAAACTAGGCACTTAACCTCGTCATGCTCCGATTTTCCTATCTGTAGATTAGCTATCACATTAATAAGTGTCTTCCTTGCAGGGGAGTGGAAGGGATTAATTAATGTTTGCAGAAGGATTCGAGCCCCTCTGTTGAAAGATGTTCCAGAAGTACAAATGGATTATTGTTATTATGATGCCTTTCCATACTGAGCCACATTGACGTGGACTGCCCTAGGTTTATTAGCTATCCTGGGGCTGGATCAATATGGGTGGTGAGACCTCTGTGCATTTGGGAAGTGGTTTTCCCATTCTTTGCATTTTGGATAGGTTCCACCTTGTTAAACCCAGCAAAGGTGGAGATCAGAGCATCAACTTATTAAAGTAAAGCGGGGAAGGGCAGGAAGAGTAGAAGTCCCACGCTTTTGAGGAAAATCGGCATTGAAGTCCTGGGGACATTATGTTAATGGCATTACTCAATTTCTGGAAGCAATGCTGATTAAATATTCATTGACTTTGATTATACTGAAATTAGGACTAAAGCGTGAACTCAAATTGAGTGGAATAATGGCAGTGTAAATAATGCATACTTTCTAAATTGAAAACACCAGCTTGTGCTCTGCTCCCCCTCTCCCCACCCCCTCGGTTTGTCATTGTGCCATTTGTTTAGGAGATGATTATACTGATGTGTGCATATCTAGCTATCATTTTTACCAGCTGGGAAAAAATGTGAAATTAAAGGTTTTCTACATTGTTTGCTTTTCCTTAGTATTGGAAAACAGAAGTAAATACAGTGCAACAAAGACTAAGCTGGTTTCATGAGAAGGGGTTAAAGCTGCTGCTCAGCATCAGGCAACTGGGCCCTCGGAGGAAGAGACCAGGAAGCAGTCGATGTGGGAGATTGCAGGACACAAGCTAGAAGAAGGTTGGTCTGAGTATAAAGGTGACAGCTTGGGACTTGGTTCAGTTCTCTGGTCCACTGGAGGTTCCACATGTACCCCAGGGGACAACATCTGTCCTGTCCTGGGTGTGTGCTGGAGGCTGAATCGTGACTGTTCATGGAGATCAGGCTCTGAGGGCATCCTGGGGAGGTGACGGGACAGCAAGAAGTCTCTCCCATGCAGATAGCACCTAACTAGCTCCAGCACTTTCCTCTGGATGAAGCTGGGTCTTGCAGAGCCAGTTTCTGTTGCAGTACATTAATGGCATTGGCCACTCAGCCACCTTCCTGCAACCCGCTGTGCAGGGCATCCCTCAGGAGCATCCTTCCCTTCAGTCCTCCCTCCACAGGGGCGTAAGATCAGAGACTGGGCCTGATCCTCCACTTACACTGGTCCTGATGGCCCCTCCACTCCCACACCGAGCTCTGCTGAGGATCATCTGACTCTGGGGCTGCATATGCACACATGTGCCATGCTGCCCAGTCAAAGACTTTTTTTTGCTTATATTTCTGTTTCTAAAAATGCAACTTTTTAGCTTTCAGGAAGATGATGGCACCAATGGCGTCTTTTTTAAAAAACCCTTTTTAAAATCAGAAGCATATTATTTTTAATACAATACATAATGTAGAAATTGCACGGAAGCTCTTGATGGCAGGGTTGCCAATCAGGCAGTTCATGTGCTGGGAGCCGGGACCTGCGTGGGTTCAGTGAGCCCAGGACTGCACACTCTAGAAACCAAACCAGTGGTTTTTCAAAGTTCACATGCTGATTGCAAAGAAAAAGCCCATCAAAGAGCAAATCGTTTAAGGCACAGACTTCCTTCAAGCCCCAGGGAACTCGCTTTTTGTGACAACGTGATGGAAGGGTTTCTTATTCATACTTGGCTTTTCCCTACGCAGCAGGACTCATTGCTACCTGAGATTTACTCTATTGTGAAGTTCTCACCAGAAAATAGCGGGGCTGGGAATACTCGCTACATCTGCCTTTTCTCCTCCCAGGCGGAGCGGTGCCTGGTCCTGCCCCATCCTGCTCCAGGAGTGCATTTTGGAGCAGAGGGAGTGGGGTGACTTGCAGGAGGAAGATGCTGCTGCAATGCTTACAATGCTGCAGTGTGACTGCAAACACCACAGGCACCTGGACCCATCCAAGAGTATTTCTGCTTTCCTTTTTACTTCGGTGTGTATCGCCAACCCCACCACCCAAGGCTTTGAAGCTACCAGGACTGTTACTTGCATTTCCCAGATAAACAAATTTGCCACTTTCTTGCTTCTTTCCTGGAATAGCTCATTTCCCTCTGGGTCCTGGAGAAGCTGAGATTCATCCTTGGTCCGTGTTTCTGCAGCCTTTGGTGTGATCAAGGCTCGTTCTGCATCTGTGATGTCTCCCCAAGGCTAAACCGTGACCTTAACTAGCTGTATGATACACGTGTGTTTCTGTTCCTAAACCTCTCCCTCTTCTGGGGATGTGTTTGCGCAGACATGGGCTGTCACCCCATGTGGTTCCTCTCTGGGCGCTCATCCATATTCCAGTGCTTGGGATTAGGGGGGTCTCTTGTGTCACTTTGTCCTCCAGCCACTTGGAGGGTCTCGCACAGGGACAGGCAGGGACCCTTCCGTCTGCTGCTGCGGTGGGTCCGGGATCCGTCAGGCTGGCGGATCAGCCTGTGCAGCCTAGTGGGGGAGGAGTTATCCCCTCCATCTACTATGGTAAATTTTTGTCTGGAGTGATTTACTTAATCCATCTGTGATGCCATGAAAGCAGATGTGAGAAGAAACTGCATGCCCTGCTAAGTCTCCGAGAGCCCTGCTTTTTTCCCTCCTAACCTGCGAGGTTATGGTGAGATTTTAAGAGTTACTCCAATTAGATTTTTTTCTTTCAGTCCCTTTTTCTAATGACTTGCTTTTTTGTCCTCTCCTCTGACCTCTCACTCATATTTACATCACTGCAAATGAGGTGGGTAGTGACGGTTCTGCTTTTGGGGTTCTTTTTTAAATGACCAGTCAGAGGAGACTTTTGGGCATTTTGCAATAGAGATTCTTCATTCTGTGAAATTTATTTAATTTATTGAAACTGTTATTCACGAATCAAAGCAAAGTTGCCACCTGATTAAAACTTGATAGGATTAATTTCTTCCCAGGCTGAATGAATTTAATGATATAAGTGTAAAGATTTGTCTTTTGCCTCCTTAGGAATTTCCTTTTTTAATTTCACCACTGAAGCAAAGGAGGATAACAGCACTGTTTCCTACAAACATCTGGTCTTGCAGAAAGTCAGTAAAGTGATTTTTGGTATGCAGAATGATAAACAAACACAGAGGAATTTGCACAGATGTAAAACAGAGATTTGTGTTTCAGACTGAATGGTTGTACAGTGGCTACGGTTTTCTGACTTCAATAAATTGGCAGAATTTTGTCTGTAGCCTTAAGATTGTCTTAGACGCATTTGAATTTTTTTAAATGAAATATTCAAAATGAGATCATCCCACCTGAATAGCTGGCCAGGCTCAATGTTGCCACTTAGCAATAAGTATCTGACTTGTCTGTTAAAGTATATTGGGGCAAATCTCCAAGAATTACTTGATCTTAGGAAAAGATGTTAAATTTTAGACAGATGTTGTTAGGTTTTTTTTAATAAAACGTCGAGAAATGTGTGCTTCCCCTAGAGTACGGTCTATTTAGAGAACTGATGGCTGTGCTTTGAAATGGGTTGGGTATTTGACAAACGTCTCTCTTAAGTCTTAGCACCTGGGGGATACATTGCATGGAGAGTAGGTGAACAGTCGTTGCAGAACTATCTGCATTATATGATGTTTCCCAGCTGTCATGTACTCCTGTGTGGCATTTTGTTAGGCTTATAACTAAACACAGCTTTCCTTGATTGACGTGTTGGCAATAAAGTTTTTTTTCCCTACTGTAGTTTACTACCAGACTAGGAAGTTATAACACTACCTGTAATGTCCTGGACCCAGTCTGTGCTCTGAGCCAATGTACCAGTTGCTTTGATGCAAAGTGCTGGATCACAGGATATGGCAACACTTGGAAGCTGGTTTTCAAAGAGTTTGGAGTCTGTTTCTTCCCTTCTCTTTTTAAAAATCTCTTTGCCTCCTGGCACGGCACACAGGTATTTAATAATCTAGGCTTGTCTCTGTGTAAATAATTAATCAGAAAGGGAAAATAATATAAATCCTAGCTATCATATTGCTATTAAAATTGCAGAAGCATTAGTGCATCCAATAACTATTGTTTCTGTAATTAGATAACCTTTCTGGGCTGTATCAGCGCAGAGAATAGGGAACATATGACCATCTGCTTGGAGGCACCCCTGGTAGGAAGGAGGAAGACTTGTTTCATTCGGAGATGTGGATTTCCTTGCAGAGGGAAAGGATTAGCCTGGCACAGGAGTGGAGATAATTTATGCCTCTCTTACTCAGCCCTTGGCTCAAATGAAGTCATTTCTCTGAGAACTGCCCTAATGTGCAGTGGTAGAGGTCTCCCATAGCTAATCCAAGGTCAGGATGACCAGGACCCAAGTCAGCCCCAGCTGTGCATCTCCGTGCTTTGCTCCAGGCAGATAATGTCCCAGCTTTGCCCCTCCTGCTGCCGTGCTGGGCACCGCTGCTCTGCCAGAGCTGGGCAGAGACCCAGAGTTGGGCAGGGGTCTGCACCCCAGTGCATGTTCCCATTGCTGCACAGGTACAAAGCTGGGTTCAGATCAAAGGAGGTGTCCTCTGGACTTGTTCTTGACCTGGAAGAATCATTCCCACAGACCGATGAGGTGAAACAGTGGGGATGGATAGCTGAGCGGAATAACTGGGGACCTGCCAAGTCTTTTCCCCAGATTTCTAGTTTTTTTCTCTTGATTGCAGAGCTTTCAGTCTGCAGGGAAATGAGTAGGTGAGGGAGTACATGGCAATCACTAGATTCTTGCCTATGACCTAAACCCACATTCTGTCGGGCAAAGATGGGCAAATATTCACTATTTCCCCAGCTATGTCACCTGCATAACTTCTTTCAGACTGCATCATGCCTATTAGCAGCATCTTAACATTGAAGGGACACAAAGTCGTAACCATGCTTTATTTTTTTGCATAATTGACACATCCTTTTTGCTGAAATGCTGATAAAATCCCATCAAGACACTGCTGAATTTCTGTGAGAATGGCGTTCTCAGTAATACCAAATAATTCAAGTTTTTGCTCACAGTTTGAAGTCTTAGTGCTCATTGCAGACAACCAGGCTTTCGTATATGGATCCCGCACTATAAAATAGTTCATCCTATTGAAGAAGACATGTGAGAGTTTTTTACAATGTGTTTGCTAGGCAGCTTGGGCTCTCCCTGCAGGGACATAAATGGGCTGAACCTGGCTTTCTCCTCTGGAGAGACCTGGGTTTAATTCTGTCTTACTATAGATTACATATGGAAGGGAATATGTCTGTCACCACTCTCATTACTGCGTATTTTTTCCATATGGCAAAGCTAACATATGGTTAGTGGAAATTAGGGTATTTCTATTGCCCAGGTCCAGGACTGGATTAGAATGGATGGTGTTGTCCATGATGGAGACATATGGACAGATGCTTTAAATACATCTTGTTTAACATTCATCAGATTTCTGCAGCGTAACACTCAATCCTTCTAACGCGAAGTCTCAAAAGTGTGAAGCTATTCCACAGATTAATTTAAACTGGATTTTTCAGGGGAGCCTAAACAGATTAGGAATCAACAATTACATTTTAATGGGAACCGGACACTTTTCCTTATTAGGTTCTTTTGAAAATTTATCACTTAAAGATCAATCAGTGAAATAATTGAAATTGGTCTGTATCTTAGTTGCAACCAATTAGTTGAAGTTTGGGGCTTTTTTGTCAAGTGTCTAAATCACTCTTAAATGGTTTGAAAAAAGCCCCTGAATGTGCTGGCTTGGTGGGTGAGTTTCGCAGCCTTTGTTCTCATTCAGCCATCACTACTAGAGAGAATTAAAACTCCAAATAAACTAAACCCTAGCAGAACAGAAGGCTGTTTCCTTTTTGATTTCCTTTGGGACAATGATTGTGAAATTCTGTTTTTGATGGAAATTCTCAAACCAGAGAAAACACCCCATCACTTATGGACAGGGTGGTCCACGTCTCCTCTCCTCCTTCACTAGCATGTGAAAGTCTGGGGCCTGGAGTTGTACAGGGCTGCTGGGCAGTTGCCTTTACTCCATGTCCAGCTCTTCTGAAGGTTTCTAAGCTGGTCTTGCTTTTTTCCTCCCTCTGACCTTTCCTTTGCAAACATCCAAGTGTGCATGCATTTTTGCTGTTACAAATGAAGAGTGAAGAAAATAATTTTCCTCTCCTGTCTGCAAATAAGCAAAGGGGAAGAAAAAAATCTGCCTCTAGTAACAATTCCAGAATGGCTTTATCTTCCTTTGAAGCATCTGATGGATGAAGCTGGTCAATCATCCAGAAGCTGGTTAAAGCTGTTAGACAGGATGAGGATTCCAAATCAAAAATAAATTATCCTGCAGCTGCTTCTGAGTTCTCCAGCTTGTCCTATCACAAGGATATGCTCCTTGTACAAACGTTTCTATGGGCAACACGTGTTGTTCTGATAGCTACTCATTAGCTCTCTGCGTTGCAAGCTCAGTGTTTCTGCTAGGCAGGTTAATGCTGAGTTATGGAGAATCTCCTTTCCTATGGGGGCAATGCAGTGGGTAGCCTGTCCCATTGGCGTGCATATTTTTCACTTGTAAAACACTCTAACTCTGTCGCATTAGGCACAGCTACAAGTGGATTGTAAAGGAACATGTGCCGGATATGAGCTATTGAAATAATTTAGTCATTTGTTCATGTTATGTGATGAACTGATTATCAACATGGAAATCCATATATATGTGGGTTTTGGTTTGCCCTTAGTAAATGTTTCCTCCACATTGATGTTTAAAACAAAATTAATACTAATATTGGTTGAAGGTGATAATGATTGACTTACTCCTGTTGCAAAAAGAAATGAACTATGGTGTGTAATCTGTTGAAGTTAAAACAGAGTTTTATGTGTTAATTTTATATTGCTACCAATTTTTTAATTATAATGTGCTTTTCCAAATTGCTGTTTTCAATACTTATGATTCCAAACTTGAAAATTCTCATTTGTTTATCTCTTCATCTTTTGACTGTTGATTTTTGCTTTCTGAGGTCATGGTTCTATACTTTTCGTTATTTTTCCCACTGCTAATCTGAGAGTGAATGCTTTTTAGCTGATTATTAGAAGCTAATTCTAAAACACACTTTTTAATTTTTTTTTTTAATATGGTTGATATAACAAGAGCAAAGGGGCCTCTGAACAAAAAATATACAGGCAATACAGTGTTGGTTTGTTAACACCTGTGACTCCTTAGCAGCATGTGTTGCTGATTTTCATTTTGCTCTCCCAATTTACTCACAGGCTTAAATGGGCAGCTGAAAGCTGTGTCCCTCAAGTATGGCAGAAACAGGAAAGAGAGGTTAATGGTGGGGGGGATTATATCTGAAGTTGAAATCTAATGCTGTCTGCACAGTCTTTCTAACTGTCAAGTTGTACAGTTGGTTAAGAGGAAAATGTGACTATTTGTTGGTGAAGAGCTACTACTTTGGGACCTTGCCCTGCAGCCTGTGACATCTCTGTACCCCCTCTGCCAGCAAGGAGCTCTGAGCCCAGCAGTTTGATATGTGCCCTGGGGCTTCTGCTAAATCTTCTGGTTGTGGAAATGGTGTTTGAACCAAGCTTTGACTCTGCAGGTATGTGTGAGCATGGTTTCTTAAAAGTGGCTTTTGCAATGGTGGTGTAGGGCTCTTGCTAAGTAATGTTCACCTCTAATTTCTAAAGTAATCTCTTTCTCAGGGTTTCTGCAGTAATAAGGGTCATCCTCCAGCTTGTATGGAGAAAGAAGCCCTTTGCTACAAATGTCCTGATTATTTTTTTTTTTCTGCAAAGGTGTTCCCTTGCTTTATATATTTAAGGGTACCCAGAGAGGCTTTCAAGAGTGTGGTTCTGGCCTGAAGTTGCTTGTGTTGGAGTTAGGAGGAGCAGCTAAGCCTAATGGGAATAATTTTGGAAAGTCTTGGTGTATTGGGGAGTTCTGTGGGAGCAGAGGCATGAAATACCTGGTGGCCAAAGTAGCGCTGGGCAATCCTGCCCTGAAGTTTTGAGAGATTCCTGTGTGTGCAGGTGTAATTATGTATCTATATGCCTGGTCTGTTTATGCAAGTTTATGCATTAGAGGCAGCATGGTCTGTAGCTGGTGGTTGCAGTGTGGGATAAGCAACTGCCTCTGGAGATGGAGCAAGCCTGAGGCACTTCGTAAAGCCTGGCCTGGCCCTGGGTATATCCCCAGGGATTTGCCTGTTGGGTCTCTATCTGCCCTTAATCGGAGCTGGCTTTCTGAAATGAGCCAGGAGAAATGTCTGGGTGTACAGACACTGACCAGTGCTAATGCTGCAGGGTACATTGGCAGGTAAAACCCCCTTGGAGTGTTATTTGTGTTTGAAAGCAGGAGCATGTAGAGGTGCATCCATGATCAGAGTGTAGCCCTGATCACTTTCTGGCTGTAACTGTCATGTGGGACACGAGATGGGATCAGAGATGTCCATGTTGCCTGTAGTGATCTTGTCGTGTAGAACCTGATGGACTGCAGAGCGGTGAAACCAGCTGGAGCAGTGTGGCACCTGGCAGGGGAGTGGGTGTCTGGTGCCACCACCAGACAGTGATTTGGCCCCAAGCTCCTTTGCTCCCATGCAGCAGGATGGACTCAGCCAGAGTATGATGTGTGTTGGGGCTTGGGAGTGTGCATCAGAACAGTGTGTATGTGTACGTGCTCTGTTCAGTGCATGTGCAGTAATGCCTCTCCTCCTTTTAGCAGAGCAGTGTATCACACGGATGTGTGCGTGGACTCCAGCACTGCTTGGAACTGTTACTGCAGGGGTGATGTGTGAACACAAGCCGGGGTCTTGCTGGTGAACAAATCTGCATTTTCCGAACTCAAATTTCCTGATAAATCTATTAGCCTTGAGCCCCTTTCTCCCTCACCCCTCCCCTTTTCCACTGTACAATGCAGGCAGTCGTTCATCGTGGCACTGAGAGTTATTTTCTTGTTTTAAATCTCAGTTTGAAAATGTCAAAGTTCAGATTTTGAAGAGAGAGAAGTCTGGGTGCTAACAGCAAGAATGTTCTTTTTAATTAGAGTTATGCCCTCAAGCAGTGAGAAGCCATTATGTTTTTATTCTTCCTCTGTACTTGTTCCAGAACCTTTTACATGATCAGACTAAAAGGTAAGTGCAAATGAGTAAGCAGCTAGAGGAGTAAAGCAGATTCATAAAAAAAGAGGGAGAACTGCAGATCTTGCTGTTTTACATGTATGAAATAACTGACACTTTAGATAATGCTGCTGTTTCTAGAGACAAGATATTTGAAAAGACCATTTCCCTACCAGCACTCGCACTTTGGGTTGTGTGTGCGAAGCTGAGCACTGTTTGTATGACATCTTTTTTTAACATCTTCAGTAACTTGATATGATAAGTGACATGATGATTCAGCCAGGGAGGCTGAAGGAGCTGCAGCTCCCCGTTACCGTGGCCTGACACAGCTGTGTGTGCACCAGTGGGTGCAATGCCCTGCAGGTGCCTGGGACATCTCCCTCTTGCAGCACAACCAAAGAGAAATTGTTTACTCCTTGGCTTACTACTGAGTGGACTTCAAACATTAATGATCATCATGAATTTTGGGAATGAAAGACATTTGATCACTAGTATAGGTTACTGGAATATAAAGTATTTTGATATCTGGATATTAAAACAAAACAAAAATCACACCAAACCCCTAAAAAAAACTCCACGCAGGTTTGTTTTTTGTTGTTTTTTCGAAACATTAACGGAGTCTCTGATTTTTTTTTTTTTTTTTTTTTTGGTGGATGCTGTGGCACACAGAGCAGCAACAGAATCCTTCTGGTGAATTGTTGATAGATGTATTTGCATTTACAGATGCTGCCATGGGTCTATATCCTTTTTGTCACTGGAGATAAATGTGACTGACCTGGAGATACCAGGGCTATGTTGTGCTTGGAGCTTCCCAGCTGTAACTGAGGGTGGCAAACATGGTGCACTTGTATGTACCAAAGTCCGATTCATGTCACACAGTTGTGCAGTTCCATCCCAAATTGTCTGCTCTCTGCCGTGAGTGCTATGAGCTTGGCTCTGGGAAAGTATCTAACCAAGTAACTAACCAAGCTTTCCTCTGTATTAATCAAATCCAACTATTCACACAGCCTCTGTGTGAGCTGTTTGCCCCAGACATGCCCATGTGCGTGCACAAGGTAGAGCACTTTAACACATGCACTTGCAGATGGGTTCCTGCATAGATTATATTTATGTATTACATGGAAGACACATCAGCCAATGTGTGAAACTCTGACAGGTACGAAACTTTGAGATAGCGGGGGAAATCTCTCTTCTCTGGCTTATGTTTTTCCAGATAAATATTCTTGATGGAAGTGTTATAAAGGAGGATGCTATTTGATGCAAGATGCAAAAATAGGAAGGTGTTATTGTGGGGAGGAATGCACTCGTTTACCCTGCTCTGCCTTTGCCACAAGGTTGTTCTCTGTCTGGGAGAGTGGGGGGAAAGGCCTTATTTTCAAAGGTATCAGGGGCTTTATTTTATTTTTTAAAGCAAATGTTTTAATGTGGACCAGTGCATGGCTCCAGGTTGGGCTGCCTTGTGGGTATTGTAACCCTCAGGCTGGGAGTGATGCTTGCTGTTAAATTATTCTGCAAATCCTGAAATAGAGGAGGAGGTGAAAGATGCAGCTGTGCATTCATCTTTTTGGGCACTGAGTGGTGAGAATTCAAAACCAGGGCTAACTGCCCTTGAGCATGGTTCGAAAGCATGGCAGACTCCACTGACCCAAAAGCCAGGCAGTGCTGTGTTGGCAGGCTGTGTGCTGGGGCACCTGAGTGCAGGAGGAGCTGCATGGTTCACCCGTGGCACGTGGGAGACCTGGCTGGGACAGATGCCTCTGGACAGCTGTCACATGCAGCGTAATGCAAACTGGGGGGTTTCTTGCTGGAGCACCTATTTGCAGAGGTAAATGACCGAAGGCTGCCATCGTATTCCAGCCGTAAAACAATGCCACTTTGGGGCATATCCTCTCAGATTTAAGGAGACATGCAGGTAGTCCCTGGCAAATGAAGTCTTTGTTTGTGCTGACTCTGGTGCTTTCTCGATGCCTGCAGAAGTGTGGTGTTGGTGCATGGCTGGGATGGACCCAGGACCTGGCTCTGGCAGTGCTGCTGGCTGCTTTGCCTTGGGCTTCATCGCTGCTACAGCAAACAGCGGAGAGGAGGGTTCCAGGCTGTGGTAGCTACTTTTCCAACATCCACTAAGCTAAATCATCTCATTAGAAAGGAAGCCTGGAAAAGATGTTATGGCTGTTGTGATGCTTTGGACCTGTGGTTTGAACAACAGATGAGTCTTGTATCCAGAAGCCTGCAGGAGTCTGAGACCAGATTTCCTCTTATGGGTGAGAACTCAGGAGGATGAAAGGGACCACGAGGAGGGTGATTTAATGGAGCACTGACAAAGTCTGACTAAAGAAAACAGACTTCCGTGTTTTGTTTTGTTTTTCTCTTGCTTTTGGTGGTTTATTAAAAAAGTGTTTTATTTGCTTTAAAGGTTTTGTATTTATTCCCACCACAAGGGATATGGAGTAAGGGAGGGCAGAAAAATCAAAGAAACATTTTGATAGCAGTTGCTGTCTGTCTAGATGCCAGCTTTTTTCAGGGAAAATCTTCACTGGCATGCTAGCTTGTTGAGTCTTGAATAATAAATAATGAGGTGCAAGGTGGACAGATGGGTGATGGATGAGTGTTGCAAGGCTTAAAGGGAAGAGAATTTCCTTCTTATTTTTTTTAAAAGCCTGATTCAAACAAAAGAGAACAGATTATCAGGTGGAAAAATCCCCGTCCTCCCATTTAAGTGGAGTTTCATTTCAACTAGATTGAAGAAAGTGAAGTTTGCCTTATTTACAGTAATTGTGTTTCCAGGAGCAGCAGTGCTGGGGATCCCTGAGCTGCCCAAGCGGGCTGGACTCATGTTATTCCCCCAGGCACTGAAACATGAAGCAGAGGGTGTTCATACAAGGTGTTCTCCTTTAGTGGCCCTATCTTCATTTTCTTTGTCTGCTCTCCTTAATGATGAACTATTTGAGTCTGGAAATACATCTTGGGCTGTGTATGGCAGCGCAATAATAAGTGGCAATGTGCATCTGTTTATTTTGACAGGGACCATCTCTTGTGAAGGTGTTTATTGTTGGTTTCCATTTGCCAGTGTGTTGGCAGTTGTCTCTGTTCTCTGTGTAGTGCAGATGTCAGGATTTTATGGCCTGAATTTTTGCATTCCCTATTTTTGAAGTGATTGAAGAATATTCCTGTCAAATCAGCCTGTGAAGGGCTGAGTATTTTCTGTGACATTGAAAGGATTAAAAAGATGTCATGCTGTACCTATGTGGGACTGTGTGTCCCTGCATCCCAGTACCAGCTGAGTTTCCCAGTTGCTCTCTGCCAGGACTCATGGGCAGCTGTGGGATGCTGGGGCAGTTGAGCTGAGAGGGATGGGCAGGATGAAGCTCCTCTGCCCCTGTCGTTCTGTGTGGGGATGCTAAGGCTGTCTCCTGGCTCTTTTCCACTGAGCAGCAGTGCTGCAGTGTTCACTGTTTCCCTGGCGGATTACAGGAGTCAAAGATAAGTTAAATTAATGAAATTTGATGGCCTAAGTAGGAGCTCAAACTGCATGATCAAAGTCCCTCTAATGCTGCTGCAGACTTGTCCTCTACTCTCTCCGGGGTCAGGTCAATCCCCTTCCCTGGGCAGTAACTTTCAGCTCTCCCCAGTGGGTACAGCTGTCTGCCTCCTTAAAACCTCTCTCCAGAGACCCTGCCCTGGACTTTGGCCTGAGCCACAGCCTGGGGCTCAGCTGCTTTCTTCTGCGCTCTCGCCCTGCACAACCGCGAGGTGGTCCCACCACATCAACACCAGAAAGCACGAGCCTCCTGTGAAATGAAGATGAGGATGCATCTCTGGAAGAACTTTGTATTACCAATGTATTTGTGTAGCCCTCCACCACCAAGCTTAAAGTTCACCTAATAGTAACGGGGATGCTCGATCAAACTCTGTTGGCACTTGTTGACCAATAGACCCCAACTTGTCCCTCCCCATGGTAGTGACCCCCACCAGTTCCATCCCTGGGGTTGTCGGAGCATCGAAACACCTGGACTCTGGGTTACTTTTCTGAAATGCTGTGTCTCATGCAAGCTTCATAAGGGAACATCTAATCTTTCAATTAAAAAGCCAACTATAGAAGAGGCTGTCTCAGCTGCTCTGCCTTGATAAGAAGGGAAAGCTTTATAACTCGCTGTCAAGGCATAACTCCTGTGTGCACGCACAGGTTTGCTCTGCCAAAAGCAGGCAGAAATGCAGAAAGAAAATCTCCCATCAGTTTCATCTCTTTATTGAAAACTATCTTGTCTGACAGCGAGTCTTTTGAAGATAGACGCTTCCCACCTGTAGAACTCACCTAGGACTGGCAGCATCCCATCGCTGTTGCCCGAGGTCTTTCGTGTGCTCCCATGCTGAGACTCGCAGTCTGAGATTCCCTCTCTGCTCCTGCCTGTTGCAATATGAAAAATAAAATAAAATCCTGGAGCTTAAGAGCACAGGTCTGGCTGTTAATCCCAAACACATAGGTGTTTAGGCATCAAAAGTTTAATCATCCACTATTTATCCACCGCTGGCAGAACATGATGTTTAAGTTGACGGCAACAGAAGAATTCCTGCAAGTGTTTCTCCACTTGCAAACATTTACAATGAAGGGTAGTTAACTGCCTTAGCTTAAAATAAAAGACTTGCCTTGGACTCCTGGGTTACTGATCAGGAATTTCTATTATTTGAGCAATGCTTCTAATCAGCTGAAATAGCAAGTGCTGTGTCAGAGGATTATTCTAGGAAATGAGTATTACCCTTGATTATTACATTGATTTCGCACTTATTAAATCCTAGCCAAAGAAGGTGTCGAAGAATATTATTTCTATTCAAAAGTGTTTTGTTACAGGCAGCATTTGTGCTTGCTAAGCCTTCTCTTAAGCTGGTGGTTATCTTTTAAGAACAGTGTTCATTGACTGAAGTGAGGGTGCTGCTATGCTTTGCTAAAAAGAGGGAAGCCCAGAGATTTAAAACAGCTTTCCTGTGCTTCCTAGTGGTGCCTCTGCACAGGTACAGGTATGTGTACACATCTGCCTTGAATGGAGGTGATGCTCCAGGTGCCAGCCTGCCTAGTGACATGGGTCACATTTTTTTCAGTGGTCTGGAGCTTTGGAAAACTTCCATAATTATTTCCTAGGAGAGTTTGTTTAATAAATGGGAGGGAGTAAGGACCTGACTCAAGATGTGCGTATGTCTGCCTTCAAGCACAGGAGTGTCTCGATGTGGCTTGAGCCAGGCTTGGGGTGGGGTGAAGGTGGTGCTCCTGGAGGAACAAGGTGTCTGGTAGAAAGAAAATAGTGAGTAACACAACTTTTAAATGAACAGCTAGACACTGTTTCTTTGACATTATTTATAGAAATGGAGGATGGTTGCTGTTGAGGTTATTTATTTAACACAAGAGACTGTTGTGAGTGACTCTCCGTTCCAGCACCGCTGTGAATGTCACTTGGTGGCTCCTATTTTTCAAATGGATCATAACTTTAGTTTGGGCTAGGGCAGTTCTGCTTGGAAGTTACCCAATCTTGCATATAAAGTAAACTTGTGGATTGGTTCTGGCTCTGTAAAGGGCAGTATCTGTGTGAATGCATGTGTTGCATAGTAGGTGGATAGGTGGGCATGAATGTGGACAAATACATTAGAAGGCTCCGTGGTTGAGTACATATATTCTGAAACCTCACCAAATGACCATGATAATGCCACTGATGATCACAGTGTCATGTAGAGTTCAGCCTACTGGAGATGCCTGCTGAAGGCTATCATCAGGAATTACATGCCACCTGAACCTCAGTACCTGCCTTGGCATGGGCTCTTGCCCATGGCAGTGGAAGGTGATGTAATTTTATGTCTAATGAGGATATAAAGGAGGGTTAGGAGATGTTAACTGTCCTAACCAATAATGCACATCTCTGGGAGCATTCCTAGCCCACCACCTATGACTTGGCTGGTTCACTTCAACCTGTAAAATCCTGGACACTAAGAGGTTCATTATCTGCTTCCTATCCACCAATTAAAGACTATGTGCTGAAAGAAGGGGACACCAGAAACATGGAATGTGGTGGTCTCCTTCTGAGTCAGCTAATCTATAAACATTAATCTATTATGCCAGTTAAACGCTTATAGAAGGTGAAGCACTATGTGAGTGCCAGGTGTTGTGGGAAGCCTGGGTCATTGCAATGCCAAAGGTGATGTCTGATGGATGGGAGATTAAAGAGAGGTCTCCACTACAATGGCTCATTAATGATTTTGTAGCATTTTTTGGGACAGAAATGTTCCCTGGGAATTGAAGGTGAACTCCTGATCAAGATCTGAGATTTTTTTTCAGCTTCTGGTCAATAAAAATTTTATGCAATGCTGAAAACCAGTATGAGCTATAAAAAACCCACTAACCTGAAGGTAGCAGATGGTAAAAGAATAATGATGGATGCAGTCAACAATAATTTCCTGTCCTATAATTTCTTCTGGCTGTGGCACTATCCTGCAAGCTGAAAGGCTGAGCTAATTTCTGGGTGGTACCATGGTCTTTCTGTATGGTGTGAGATCAGATCGTACAGGTCCACGCTTCTCACTTCACATGCCTGGCTTGATTCCCCTGAGATGATTTTGAGCTGATTGTTGTTCCAGCACTTGCATTGACTGTGCCTGGGGGTGGACATGGTCCTTGGGCTTAGCAGAGGGCTCGTAGCTCTGCATGACAGCAGCCAGCTCAGCGGTGCTGGGCAATGCCCAAGTGCTTTGGAGGTCGGATCCTGTGCCATTTGGCTAGTGCCACACAAGACAGCCTGAGCCGAATCCCCCTCTAGGTCTAGGTCAGTCCTTAGCCAGAAAGGGAAACTTACAGTCAAACCAGTGCCTAGCCCCTGAAAGTGGAGGCATCCAGTGTTCATCTTTTTTGTTGTCTGGAAAGGGGAATGAAAACCTGCCTCCTCTACAGCAGCATAACATGGCCAAGTTCATTAACATTTATTAGGTAATGATGAGCTGTACCATAGAAATGCCTGTAAATAAGCAAACCACCTACAGATGGCCACTTAATAGGCTCTGCTACCAGGTTGTAATACCTGACCCCACGCACAGATGTTGCTTTCCTCCAGCAGCTGTGCTGCGTGGGTCTGCTTTCTGCCGAGGAAACCTTCTCCAGCTGAATTTCAGCTTCTTGAAGTCTATGTGCTTCCTCCCCCCCTACCCCAGCCCTGTTCCCAAGGTATTATCATTTCCGTGGTTTGTTGTTTGGAAAAGCAGGCTGTGGTGCCTGTCATCCTTTGTGTGTGCTTTGTCTTTGTGCCAGCTCGCATCCCGAAGAACTGCAAAGTGGCACCCGTGCTCTCTGTCTCACAGCAGGCATGTTTTGCATTTACTGACACATGGGGAGTGACTGACTAATACCAACATGAAAACAATTCTGACAGAACAAGGGCTTGATGCAGGGGGGAAAGAAAAATATCCAGGAAAACAGAGCGTGTTCAGCATATGCTATTGCTTTCACCAGTTCGATAAATATTTATTGTATTTCTTATAATTGAGTTTCTCCAGTGCAAACCTAAGTGGAAGAGAGTGTAAGGAGAAGTTTAGGCAGAGGGCCTTTTTTTTTTAAAAAAAAAAAAAGGCAAACACAAATAAAACAAGGTCCCCCACCCAAGCACACCAGTGGAGGTTTCTCACAATATGAGAAAATGTTCCAAAAGACATTTCTCCCAGCAGTGC
>NW_010136236.1:140154-143915 GCF_000699245.1 Pterocles gutturalis | reverse complement strand
GCACCCCGAAGAAGGAATAAAAGGGGGGGGGGGGGGATAGAAAAAGCAGAGGAAATGCAGCCCCTACAGCCATGTCTCTGTGTTGATTTGGGGCACGCTTGTGTCAGGGAACCTTCATCCAGCAAATCTTGATAGTAGATGAAGCCTTTCATCATCAGAGCTTTTTAGATGCTTTAAAAAAAAAAAATTTGTGGTTAGGAGAAGGCAATAACTGAGGCCCCAGTAACAGATGGTCTGAATCCATTAAAGATGAGATGATAGAAAAGATACCTGATCTAGTGTGAATAAGTCTAAAAGTCCATAGGTCTCATGTTGGCTGGTTATTCTTCTGGATAGCTTTTCCCTGGCCACCACTCCTTCATTTCTGCAGCTGACTGTTAGACCTGACTTTGTTTTTTTGGTCTACTCTGCTCGCCTTGGTTGAGCTGTTAAAGCCCTGCTCCTTGGATTTAACGAGAGTCTTAAGGCTGTTTGGAATTTGTCATTTTAAATGCTGCTTTTTGGCAGAAGCATCCATGTTCTGTGACATTTCCCTTTAATTTAGAGCCACTTTGGAGCATCTGTAAATGGTCATGAGATAGGAATTTTAATTGTTTTAATTATATTTCTATCTTTCCCAACCCCCTCTCTCCAACGGACCTTTTTACATTGCATCGGAGAGAATTTTCTTCCCCCAATACATTTTTCAGACACTGACATCTGGAGACATTCATCAAAGAATAACTTCTACCAGAAACCAAAAATCCATTAATGAAGCTGGAACTATTTGCATAGCAGAAATTATACTTAATAACCTTTAAGGGGAAAACTCATGTGATTGATGTAGAATACAATTATAGTTAATGGTCAGGGTGCAGGGGTGTTAAAGCCTATTGTTTTTCACATCCACTCTTCAAATCTCTGGCATGCTGGGGCCAGGGCTCCCTTGCAGGGCACAGGAACTGGAGGAGGGGGCTGTTCCCAATAACCCTGCTGAAGGGCATCATCTGGGATGAACATCACCCTTGAAAGCTGTCCTGCTGAGGAGGGAGAAGCACCTAACTTGTGGCAGAGAGCAGGGATAGTCTGTAGCAGCACAGCTTTTCACCAAGGTTTGTAGAAATGCAATACCATTTCTTGGGTTCTGCTGGGAAAAAGCCATCTGTAGGGACTGCTGCTTTGGGAAAGGGGAGAAAAATGTGGTTTGCTTCAGACCTGAGTAGCTAACCGCCAGGCTGCTTTTGCATCCCTCTATGTGAAGGGCACAGGGAGTCCCTAGGAGGAAATGTTGCCTGTAGTGGCTATGGATGTGATAGGCTTTTTTTTTTTTTTGAAAGTTCAGGTATTTCATGTGTCTTGCAAAGATGGGTTAATGGAGCAAGCAGGCGGACAGCCCAGAAGGTCACTGGCGAGAGGAAATGTGCAAAGTTGACATGGATGCTGATTGTGTGCCCTGCGGGGGAGCTGCCTAGAGCAACTCAGGGCTAACTCCACTAGAAGAAATGATTTTGCACCAGCATGGAGCAGATAGCTGAGAACTGGACCCATGTGTCTGTCTTCTGTCCCTGTGATTCAGAAGGGAGCTGGCTTGCTCTCCTGCAGCTGCCCTGTGGTCCTGGTCCCAGTGGGAGGCTGCTGGTGATGGTCAGCTAACCCAGTCCAGCTCCCAGGTGGGAAAGGGTAGGACCCTGCATGCATCCAAGTGACGAAGGGATAACTTGGTAAGTCTCTAGCTCCATTGCATTTTGTGTGCCTGTGTAATCAAGGGAGCAGGCTGCACTCTGGATTCGTAGCAGGTTTTGCTCTTTTGTGCTGAAGCAGGTGATATGTCTGTAATTTGGAGCTTCTTACATCCAGTGCATTGTGTCAGTATCCAGGAAGAGTTAGTGCTGAGATCTTTAACAAAGTCCTTTGCATCTCAGGACAGTAATTGTTAGCCTGGAGAAGAGAAGGCTCCAGGGAGACCTTATAGCAGCCTTCCAGTAGTTAAAGGGGGCTGCAGGAGAGATGGGGAGGGACTCTTTATCAGGGACTGTAGTGATAGCACGAGGTTTTAAGCTGAAAAAGGGGAGATTTAGATTACATATTAGGAAGAAATATTTTCCTGTGAGGGTGGTGAGGCAGTGGCCCAGGTTTCCCAGAGAAGCTGTGGATGCCCCATCCCTGGAGGGGTTCAAGGCCAGGCTGGATGAGGCTTTGAGCAACCTGGGCTAGTGGGAGGTGTCCCTGCCCATGGCAGGGGGGTTGGAACGCCATGATCTTTAAGGTCCCTGCCAACCCAAACCATTCTATGATTCTGTGTTAGTACAGAGCTTCCCCTTTCTCATCTTTGTGATTTCTGCTCTTGGGCACTGCCCATTGCATTTTCATTCTCCAGCACTTGGGTCCTGCCCTTTGGCCAAACAAACAAAAAAATGTATTCTAATTCAACATAAAGGAGAGGGAATAGTAGCATCTCCTGTGTTCAGGGTGAAGGTTAAGGGCTGAGCTCTGGGGAAGCAGATGGATACTTTGGGGACTGTACTAGAAGCAAAACACAGCGAGGAGAAAAACAAACCTGTGTGAAAGAACCTGAACTATTTAGGGGATCTCTTGTTTGGTAGAGCTGGCCATGTGCCTGTGCTGGACGCAGGGTTGCTCAGTGTAAGGCACAGCGCTGCAAAGGAGGGGCCCAGGGGCCCAGCACATTTCTCCCCACTGTGCAGTAAAGGTGCCGCGTAGGAGGATGCTGAAGTTTTGTATTCCTCTAAGGATTTCCAGATCGTGGAGTTTATTTTTCTGTTTTTAAAGGGATCAAAGTTTCTAAGCTGATTTTCATTCAGATGTCTGATAGTGGTGACAGCAGAGGAAATCAAAGGAGGGAATTATTGTCTGTGCATCTCAGTTAGTCATTCTTGTGGCTGCCTTTATCTGCAAGAACATTTCTGTTCCTTAAAGCCACACTTAACATAAACATAAAACCATTTTGGCAGGTGGGCTCTGTGCTGGTACTTGGAGTTTTGGATTTCTCTGTGACAGATGGTGTCTTTGTCCCTTTCAGATCTGGGGCTTTGCACTCGCATTCTGTTTTCAGCTGCCTTTTTATTTATTACTCATCAAAGGGCAACAACATAAAGGAAGCAGTAAAAAAAAAAATAGTATTTTTTGAGCAAAAAAAGTGTTTAAATGAAGACCTTCCATCAATACTTCATAAGCTTGGGGTCATCTTAATATGTTTTTTTGCAAGCTGACTTCCTTTAACCAGAGCATGATTCACTATCACGTCTAGGCTTGCAGTTTAGAGTTGCAGGATTCTGTGTACCAAGGAAAGTATGTACCCTGAGAAATTATCATTGGTAATGATGGAGGACGATGGCTTTGCAAGCTTGTAGACCGTGACTACCATATTCAAAATGTAGGGCTGGCACCGCCATCAGCTTTATCTACCCATAGTATAACCTGGTAAAATATCCTGATACAGAGTTGCCTGAGCATATAAAACATTTCGGAGGAAAGGGCTCTTTGCTGCATGGCCTGTTTGCCACTATGTGCTCTTTAGTCGTGCCTATAATTGGATGGCAAACACTCTGTGTTAGACTTGCCAGCCTTAGATGAATGTGAGGCCTGGAGGGGCCACTTGACATCCAGACTCTCCATAACTCTGCAAATTCAGACTGGAAGCATAGGGCATGGCCTGGCCTTCTGTGGGAGGCAGCTGCAAAGAAGCAGGCAATGCCTGTAGCTCTGGTTGAATCAAAAGGTGAGAAAAAGGCAGGGCACGGCCCTCCCTCCCTCTCTGCAGC
>NW_010136236.1:108984-140123 GCF_000699245.1 Pterocles gutturalis | reverse complement strand
CTTATTCCAGGCCTTCCTGCACCTGATGCCTCCACGGTGTGAGTGGGAGTTCAATGAGTAAGTTACAGAGCAGCGTTGTCCAGGAGGCAAAGCGAGCCCAGCATACCTGCCTCGGACAAGAACACAACCCCTTCTTCCCCAGGTGCCTTGCAGTGTTGTTTTTCATTAGTCACCCACTTAAAAAATTAATGAAACTTAAAATTTGCTGGCCAGTTCATCTTGGAGTGCAGTTTCTCTGAGAAAGCAGAAATCAGCTCACCTGCTGAAAGCTACGAGATGGAAGATAACAAGATGCTTAAATCAGGACCGTATTCAAAACCAAGTCTGTGCATGATTATTTTCTTTGTCTTACCACTCCTCGAGGATGTTTAGAGGATGTTAATGACTTGTCTTTCACTCAGAGAGATCCCAGAGCAAATCATAGATTGTACACAGTATGATGAATCTGTTCTGCAGTCAAAGGCGTGCCTGGACAAGACTGAGGCATGTTTCATTTGTGTTACAGGGCCATTAGGTGGCATAAAAAAATAATAATTTGTCAAGCTTCCACTTTGCACTGCACTTGAGCTAATTTGTGAGCCCAGTACAGGCTACTGCCCTTCACCCTGTGCCACACAGCAGGCTTAGACCTGTGCTAGGTGTGTGCATGCAAGTTGAATCTGTATCTGTGATGCTGCAGTACAGCTATCTACGGGGTAGTTGTTCCAACCAGCGTCGTAGTGCAGCCATCTCTGGGCTCTGAAGTGTGCAAGTTAGCTTTTCAACCCAACTGCTTAGGATTAGTGGCAAATAAGTCTGCATTTGGTAGAGATTAGGAAAGAAAATTAGAATTGCTCAGATGGCAGTTACTCTCTGGAGTTAGATTCTTCCTGTTGCATGAACCATCCTGGAAATAACTGATTAAGGCTTCAGTCTTGAGTTTTCCCTAAAGTCCTGTTCTTTCTTCTCTCCCCTTTCACCTCCAATCTGATCCGCAGAGTTGTGAAGTGACGCTGGTGAAATGACACTCTGGTTTGGGGAGAAGCTCTTTCTCTCTGAGAACCAGCAGCACCTTTTTTTATGGAGTCCAAGTTTGCCTTCAACAGTCTCCAGTTATAGCACTGATCCAGCCAGATGGCTTAGCCTATGAGGTCTGGTGGGATCACAGGCAGAGACAGCAAGAGGAACAAGTGGACTGAGTATTACAATTTCCACAAAACAAATCTCACAACCATGGATAATTGAATAGATGTTCTCTGTGCTTATTCCAGTTTTGCGACCTCAGGAGACACACTTTCAAGTGCTTCATTTTACCCCCAATTAACTTTAATTCATCTTGTCTTGAGCTCTTGAGAATGGAAACTCTGCCAGACTGGTTGTCTTCGGTCCTTTTTAAAAAAAGGCAAAAAAGTGAGGTTCACACTGATTGCACCAAATTCTTTAAAACAAGAGCATTCAAGTGAACTATTAAATTTTCACCTCTATGGAAATAAGGCTCTATGTGCAAAGTGGAGAACCTGACAAGTGATTATTACTTTCTGTGCAACTTAATGGCCTTGAAGTACCATAGAAAAAAACCCTCTCGGTTTACCTCATTCACTTAGTAGCGTCTAATGAGTAATATTAAATAATCCTACCAAAAAAAAAAAAATAAAACAAAAAAATCAACATTCTGGGGGTAAGCCACTGTCACCCCATTTTATATTAAAAGTAGCATGTATTAGATGTGACTGCAGTTCTAGTTTGCCACAAAGGCATCAAACTTGCTTTGGAATAATGAGAGTGACTCCATTTTGTATAAATTAATAGTCTGCAGATTGCATTTTCTTTTTCTTACTCCTCTTGCTTTTTCAATACATGGACATGCCAATTTGGTCAGACTTTTGAGTGCTGCAAGTGGGCTTCTGTAAGCAACTAAGGTGAGACATAAAATAGGGGCAGGAATAATGCTGAGGAAAAACAAGGAACAGGGCACTGCAGGTGCAGAGCTTCTCAGAAAAGGAGTTAAAGCAGACAGAAACCTGTTGGACTTGGATTCTTACAACACATGAATGTTTGAGTATAGTCAGCCAAGCAGTAGTGCAGTTTGGGAGTACAAGCGCAGTAAAAATGAGAGACTGAGTGTAAGTGAGGTGGAAACTGGAGAATCATTGATGAAGTTACAGAAGTCCCCCTTGGCTTTGACTGAAATCCTTGCCAGCAGAGTCCTGAGCAAAAAGTTACTCTTATTGTAGTGTTACTCTATTTAATCTGGCAATAAAGTCTCCCACACAACAAGAACACTTATTATTACTGCCTGACCACCTGAAATAGCAATTCAACAAGAGAACACCTAATAGCCAATGTGTTATCCCCATGGAAGGAAATGATCCATTAGCAAAATGCTATAAACTGGCAGGCAGGAGGGCAGCTAAGCATTTTGACCCTATTAGCCTGGAGATAGGAAACCTAGTAATCCTAAATGTGATTGCCTCAGAGATAAGTTTAATTACTGAAAATGCTAGAACTGCAGAAAGGCTGCAAAAATTCATCTTTCTTTGGGAGCAAAAGGAAGCAATGAGGTAGTCTATCAGCTAGAAAAGGGGGCAAAGAGCCCCATAATTAGTCCGTTTTATCCTTATGTAATACTAACGTGTAAAATATACCAACTCTTTTCAAGGGGTTATGGGATGCACTCTTGAATAAATATTTCTACTGCATCTTTTTTTCCTTTTAGTGCTTTTCTCTGGCATCTGGATGATGCCCTCAGTTCTGAAGCTGTGCGTGCATGAAGGCATGTTGTGTCCCATCCTTCCAGTTAGAAGGGTCCAGAGAAAGTGTGGTCACAAAGATCCATGTGGACAGAGAAATTAATTTCATGAGCATAAAAACTCTACAGCGATATTAATTGTGGCTGCCACAGGAAATTGTGTAAGTTATGCTGTGTGAAGTGGGAAAACTCTTGGAAACCAAAGAATTGTTCTATAGAAAGATTTAATATCAAACATAATAACTATTAATTCAATCAAGCAGCCAAGCAGGGAAGTGAAATGCTGATGATATGGTTTCTTTGTGCCATGCGTGCTTGAAGGGCTGCTCAGTGCCATTCCTTCAATAGTTAATATTTCTGGGAACGAAAGTTTAAGAAGGCAACTCATGTTGCAGCTGAGCTCTGGAGGCAGTAGTATCAAGTGACAGGCTGTTATGTTGTCCAAGTCCTGTGTCCTCAGATCTGCTTCGGTGCTTTAGGGGCAGTGAAGAGTAGCTCAACTGTATGGCCATGAAAATCATAAAAAGGTATGCTTATATCCAGTTGTAGACTTAAGGAATATTTTTTCCACAGCTCTGACTCTCTTCTGTTTATCTGTGAAAGCAGAACATTCCAGGTTACAGTTAATTTAGGTCCTTGCTGATGGGAGTTGACCAGCAGCTGGTGGCTACTTAAAATAAAAGTGCTATGTATCTTGCCTGAAGTTGTTATAAGAAATTTCTCCATCAACAGTTAAGGGAAACTTTAAGACAGTCAAAAGCTTAGTTAGGTCTAAGTTCAAACAGCAATACATCTTACATACCTTTGTGTGTGTGGCTGTTTAAGTATCTATGGAATAGATATGTCTGTATCTGTGGAATACTTGCAGTAATCTCAGAGAAGTCTTCATAATCTCCACCATGTCTCTGAAGTCAAAAGACTAACCTGAAGAGAAACTCGCACCAGGAACATGGCCATGGATAGGGGTAGAAGGAAATGGTTGACATCAAGTGGAGCTGCAGGTAAAGGTCAAGATTCCTGCCTTTTTGTGGGGGCTTTCTCAGAAGTAAAGTTAAGAACTGAAATTCAGAGGTCAGCTGCATCAAATAACATCCTGTTCTATGCCAGTTGTACTGTGGTGTGCTTTGGGAAGAAATAATCTCTTTTTCTGGAAGGGTTTGACACATTCAGTATGGGTCCCATGTGTTCGATCGCTAGTATGAAGAGAGATGGTTATTAGCTTTCTGAAACTAGCTGTTGTGTAAAATGGTGAGAGCCCTGAGCAGAGATTTTTGTATCTATTACAGTATGTCAGAGCATCGACCCTGGGAAGTAACTCAGCAGAAGTTCCACAGATGTGTCCTTGCAGCCTTGTTAGTTTAACGTTTAAAGACATTCCAGTTAACGTGTGTGGAACAAAGCAGTGACTGTATCCACAGGTGGGGGGCTCAGGCAGCACAAGCCAGAAAAAGGCAATCTCCCCTCCCTAGGGGAAGGAGGTGGGGGAGAAAACATGATCCTGGAAGCCTCATCTGCAGTGTCAGGGGCTGGAAGTAAACTCAGCTCCTCTGGTTAGCTGAAAGCCAGTGAGTACCCTGCAATTTTTATTTCAAACATGGTCAGATGGGCAGGAAAAGTTAAACTTCAAGGCATGGTTGTGCATGTTATCTGACCCAAATGGTTTACAAAACAGTCTCTATGACTGAGGATAAATAATTGTGTTCTTTAACATCTTGATAGAGGAGTATATCAATCATGTGGAAAAAAACCCTACCCTAGCTGCTAATTGAAGCAGCAGTTGATTAGCAGCGAGTGCATCATCCACTGTTGTGGCAGGGAAACTAGTTGTTAAGGAATGACTTGGAAAGGACTGGCATTGTTGATGAGCTTAAGGAAGAGTCATGCCCTTATGCCACTGCAGGAGATGGACCGACGAACTGAGACTAAAAGAGGAGGCAGGTGACCCCTTATCGATGGTGGAAAGGCAGCAGCCTCTGCTGGGTGACTTGCTTTCTCCTTCCCAGGCTTTGGTGTGCCATCACACAGGGTTACTTCAAAAAAGCCTCCAGCAAGTCTGAGACTTCAAAAGACCAGATGTGAGAATTTCATTGGAATGCACTGACACCAAGCCCAGGGTCACTGGTAATATCTTGAAGAAGTAACAAGAGATTGTGTAAATATGTGTCCCCCAGCCGTCTGCCTCTGTTAGCCAGTGCTGTGTATTTTATCACAAATTAATCATGCATTCTGACAGTAGCTGGAGTGGCATTTTCTGCTAAACTTATTCCTTTAATTAAATGTAGATGCTCCATCTTCAGGTTGACAGTCTTGGGACACCTGTTTAATTTTTTAATTGGGGCCAATGGTTTGCCTGTTCGTCGTGCTTTTCCTTTTTGCATCTTCTCATCCCCATGTGTGTTCACAAAATGTACCAAGCAGAGCTACGGATATTGAACAGGACAGGCTGGGCTGACAGCTAAGGTCACTTTAGCGAAGAACTGGAGAGCTAGTGTGGTTGAACTGAGAAGGCTGCTGTGTCTGTTAAATGCAGATTGACAGAAGTGTCCAAGGGACAAACTTTCTTTTCTATAGGAAGCATTTAATTACTGCTTTGCATTCAGCAGAAATGCTCACAAGTTTCTGCACTCAGATCTCCCTGAATCATGATCACAATTTTCTTTGTCTTCCATCTAGCGTGCTCAAAATGTGTTTGAGAGAGATTTTTCTGCAGGATTTAAAATGGTCCTTTTGATCCTCTTAGAATACCGAAACAACAAGTGGATGAGCTGCTCTTTTCTTGTGAGAATCTAGATGTTTTTGCCCTTGCTATGCATAATTACTAAGCAAGACAATATTTCCAAACCAGCCTTTTGAAATTATGTTCTGAATGAAGTGCTTTATGCTTCCTTCCTTCAAATGGAGGACTTGGCTTTTTGTTTTCTTTTGTTTGGATTCATAGTGCTTTTCTGAAGTCAAGAAAGATATTTTTATTATTATTTTTAAGTAATACAGTTTGCATTTATAGCACCTTTCCATCTAAGGATATCTGAAGATCTCACAAACTGTAGTTAAGCTGTACATCCCTTGAGGTCTGGTTTTCTGCAGGGCTGCCTTGCTCACCCCACGAGATGGCTGCTGGTAGCATCCCTTTGTGGAGAGACTGAATGGTCTTCATGGCCATCCGGCTCTCTGAAGACACAGCTCTTAGTAAACATCTTTTCTGGGTGCTTTGATTTGGTAAGAAGGAAAAATTGAGCTCTTTCTGCTCATTTTGCACCTGTTTCTACAGAGTAATTTGCAAGGTAACAGCTGTCAGATGGCTTCTTCTGGAAATGAGGCCTGGAATAACATCCCACTTATTCAATTGCCTCAGGTAAGTGTATCCCAGGGCTGTTCTTGGGTTAATTCACATCGCTGCACCTTGCACCCCGTTCATGTGGCTGATTTTCTAGGCTGTGGCAGGAAATCCTCCCTGGAACAAAGGAAACTTCACTTTGCTCGTGTTCTGTGTGATGTAAGAGTTGTTCAGAATCCTTCCTGATCACCTCATTCATGGCAACCTGCCAGCTGCAATCCTATGCTATATTGCATCATATCTGTTTCACCTTCCCTTGTGTGAGGGTGCCCTGGATTGCCCCACAGGCACCTCAGTGTGATGCCAATTTTCTGTCCTGATGCTGGCACTAAAATCAAGGTGTCTCCCTCCTTTTAAATTTTGACAAGCATTCATGAACTGCAGGAACAGCTGTATTTTAGAGTCTTTTATTGAAGCACTTCATGTTGGACTTACCTGGACTGGACTTGCTTGTACTGCAGAGTGTAACCAAAGTCAAAAGCCTGGGCCTGAAGTCACGTACAAAAGGTGCATTTCAGGCACGTACAGCTCATAACCTAACTCGTGTTGGAGAAATGGGAAATCTTTCAGTGGCTGCCAGAGGACAGGACCAGGGAGGGCTGTTGAAGAGGAGAGGATCAGAGGAATTTCCAGGCACTTGTTTGTTAGATGGAAGTTGCAAAACGGGGGGTAAGGACCTCCCTGGGAGTTATTCTCAACTTTGGAAAAGATTCTGTTGCTGAAATACAGCAAGTCTGACAATGGGCAAAGGGTCTCTCCCTTGGTGCTCCTCTCTCCTCCCCACAATCTTTTGAGTGGCACCCTCGGGAGCGAAGGGTTGCTATCGGCACAGCAGCACAGTGCCTGGAGACACGGCTGTCCCAGCTGTGCTTAGGCTCTGTGTGCTTCCTGGGGGAGCAGATTTTGTGTTCAATGCTCTACCGTGTTCAGAAATGTGTTTATTTACAGCCAGCTTTTTTTTTCTTTTTTTTTTTTTTTTATTTTGCCATTTAAGACTGTTTTAAAACAATCATGTACTTGAGAATGTTTGGGCTTTTTCTTTTTGTATTAATGCACTCCCTTCCAGAAAAAGACTTGAGAAGAGAGAAACTTGTCTTTCACAGAAACACACATTAACAAATATCAGAGTGGGACACTAATCCTCTTATTGGTTCTTTTCTGTATTCTTTTTGTTGGTTTTGGTTATGTTTTTCCCCCAACATATGCAGCACAGAGCTAACTTGGTGGAGGCTAGAGAGGAGACAGAGGCAATTGGTGCTTCCTCCATGACCGAGCAAGGCTGAAACCACTGTTCTGAGTGAGAGTATCCGAACGTGAAGAGTCAGGAAGAGCAACGAAGTGCCAAAGTTGAAATACAAACCACACTTGACAAGTTTTGGTGAAATACAAAACCTGACAAATGTTGATGCCTGCTTAAAGCACTGCTGAGCACATCCATGTGCTGTGCTGACTGTCAGATCTCTTCCAGTTCTCCAAAACGAGAACTCAAATAGCTCTTTCATGCTCCTTCCATACAGTTGTTTGGTTATTGCTCACACTCCTTTATCTCTAGGGCTGGACTTCATGCTGGTGTAGGTGCAACAGAAAGCACAGCAATCAAAAAGATCCTTGCATGAGTTCTGAATCTTTCTACTCTGACTCAGACCACTGAACCAGTGCGGAGCACCACATGAACCATGTACGGAGCCGCTTCCAAGTCTGGCACTGGTGGCAGGCTTTGATGTGAAGGTTCATAATAAAAAACTACCATTTAAGAAATATTTTCCCTTTTAACCCTCTCTTCTGGGATTTGCCCAGAAACGGCTGGTGTCTGATAGCCTGATAGCATTTGTGAATGAGTTGGTCACACTCCAATCCTTAATAGCCATCTGTATTTCTCTGCGTCAGACTGCGATCCGGCTCAGTTGGTCCGATTAGCACAGCCCTAGAGAGGCCACTGGCTAAATATCACAGTGAGTAAGGCTCAGCCTCCAGCTCTGGGCTGGATCCATCACGTCAAGAGGTAAAGAGATGCTTTTTTTAGCCACTGATGACATTGTTTGGTAAGTGTCTGTTTCTGATCCAAAATGTTTTGGGCCAGGTTCCGATTCCCTGAACTCTGGCTTCATAGTAACTTAATTTGCCTGTAGGCATACTAGTGAAAATTAAAGAGTAAAGGATTATTTGGTGTGAAGAAAGGTGGAAGAATTGGGCCCTCGATTAAAGCACTAAAAATAGCTAAATAGAGTTTCAAAGAAGATGTAATTACTTCTTTTATCTGCCCAGCTCTTATCATTTGTGAAAGTTACTGGATATTTATTGGTGTGTTTTCAGACCTGTGACTTGATTGCATATTGCAGAGTCTTTTATGAGGCTCCTGAACATTGCAGCAATCTCTGCTTAAACAAATGTAGAAATAGCAGTCAGGTACCTATTGCACTTGCTATTTTTGTCCTGTCAACTCGCCCTTTCAAAAGACACAATTTGAAATCAGTTTCTTCCATATTTATTCTCCATCAGTGAACTCCGAGATCAGATTTGCTCAGGTTTAAAGGCAAAATAAGGTTTCTGTACCTGCCAGTGCTGAACGCTCAGCCTGGCATCTAAAACTCAAGCTATGTTCTTCCTTTCGCACGCACTGTTGTGTCAGCAGCCACGGCTCTGGAACCTGCCCTTCACTGGCAATTTTGATGGAGATGCAGGAGGTGGAAAAAATTTTGCTTGCTGGTCTACACAAATTCATTTTTTTATCAGAAAACTAAACATGCATTAAGCCAAACTTTTTTCTCTTTTGCACTGGGCTAACTGTTGTTTTCGGACCTGCTCCAAGATTGCACAGATGCCGTAGAGGGGAGAGCGGGAATGTAAACTCAGAAGAGGATTTGGAGGCAGCAATGGGTGGTACCAGAGTGTCTTTTAACTGCTGTTACCCTTCTGCTTAAAAGCAAACAACGAAATACATCCTTCAGTTTATAGTCTTTATTGTTTCCTGATGCAGCCCATTAAAGAGACAAATGGGTTTACAGTAGCCTGCAGTACTGTCCAATGTGCTGTGGTTGATATATAAATGACAGCTTGACAATTTCCTGTGTGTTTTCTCAGCAAGGCTCTTTTTAATTGTTAGAAGGTTTTCTCCTCTTCTTCCATTAGTGTGATGTCATTATACTGCACCTCATGGGATTTTACACTAAATATTTCATGTTGAGAAGCAGAAGTGGTACAGGGTTTTTTTTTGGCTTGTCATGGTTTTGATTAGGAATTCCACTGATCCCTGTCCAGAAGAGCCCTTACTAAAATGCAGCTAGAGAATTAATAAGTAAAAAGTGCATGAAAACTTTTTGTCAAAGTTAGGACAATAAGAATTCCTACAGCTTCTTAGTCTTCTCTCTGTCTCTCAGCCTTCTTAGCCTGAAAAGAGAGACAAATTAATATTCTATTAAGAAAGAAAATTTGCTTTCTTCTTGCCGAGTTGATTTAGACTTGAATGCCCTGCTGTGTGCATGGGAAGTTGCAAGGGATATTGGGAGGAATAAACTGTGCTTTGGATACTCAGGAATGTTCTGGGGTCTCTGTTCATTACACTATCTTTTTTTTTTTTTTTTCTTTCCAAGCTTCAGTATTTTGAATCTAGCTGGAAGACCTTTGGCAGAGGCAGAATGGCAGTAATAAAGTCAATTTTATTTTTTGAAAATATAAACAAGTCCAAATGTCAGTGTAGTTTCTGTGTGTTCTTACAGTTGGGCTAGTTGGGTAATCTATTTTTTTTTTTTCCTAAGGTTAGGTCAAACTATGTCTGTCTGTATCGAAAGAAAAATGTTCTCCCCAATTCTTTCCTCTGGGGCTAGACTTGGAGTATGCAATCTGTGGGAGGCCAACTGCCAGTGCAAAGAATGTTAGAAACATCTTTCCCTTAATGAATGAGTTTATGTGCCATTAATGTTGTTGATTGGTTTCACAACAAAATATTGTAGTACAAAACAGAGAGCTGCCTTGCCTTCCATCCAGGAGCTGCTTATCAGCTCTGACATTACAAGCTACTTCATTGTACATTTTCGGAGGATTGTGAAATTTCTTAGAGCAAGTGGCAAAAGGTGATTTTTTTTGTTGTTGTTTCTTCAAGTCTGTGGATGCCAAAATCTTGACAAGGTGAAGCCCTGTGTAGTGTATTTGTTGGCATATTTCCTTGCCCTTCTGAAAGTCTGTTTTGATTTTGTTCGTTTTCTGCTTTGTACCTTCAAGCAACAATTCAACTTTAACAATGCATGTGAAAAACTCCACAAAGAGTTACTTTTATGTGATGGCTGGCTCAGAAACAACTCTTTTCTGAGACTTACATCCTTACTTTCAGCTGCCAGCTGAGACATATAGTGCTTGCTCCACTGGATAGCAGTTATACAAATTGTACTTGTGTGGGCAGCACCTGTCAAGTCCTCAACCTAAGTACTCAACTCGAAGTCCTTAAGACTTTGTTCCCATGATTTGTTTTTATTCCTTTCTTCTGTAGCATGTCATCATAACTTCTGGAGCCACTGATTGCTATCAGCTAACCAAATCTGACAGAAAAGTGATAGTCTAAAGATGAGTTTCTAAAATCTTTGTGGAAGATAGTTGATGAGAACTTTATGACAGTCTCCTCTGCCCTTATTGAAGATGGCAGCATGAGCTTAGCTGCTCTTACATCAGAGAAAACTCACATGGGAGAGCTCTTAGGGAGGCCTGGCTGCAAGAGGGATTTCGGCTGAAGGTTAGAACATCTTGGTTGCATGCTTTAGTCAGTGATGAGATATGAGTCTGCTGGAAAGGAAGCTTTATATCTTTTGCATACGCAAGTCCCTATGTGACCTGCTGTGTGCAGGGTTGAGCAGGGTGCGTACTTGGCTCTGTGCATATTGAAGTTCAGCTGCTGAGGTCTTCCCATGTTGGTGGTGGGCTCACTCAGACCTTTTATGGTGCTTTAACTTTTCTCTTCAAGTAGCTCAGTCAAAGTTTCCTCTACAGGTCTTGTTAGAAGCAGCAGACAAAGGCTGACAGACTTGGAGGGTTAATTCAGCTGCCATGCAGAAGCATAAGTCCTAATTCAAGCCATACCAAGTATTTACATCTGCAGAATTGGGCTAGGAGCTGTGGGGTAGGCAGACTCTTTAGCCTGTGAGCTTTCCAGCCTCTGAAACTGATGCTGATACTCTAAGGGCATGCGGCTTGGAGCAAGGACTGATAAGCCAAAGGAGTTGAGCAGCACAGAGGGAAGGGCAAGGAAAGGACAAGAGGCTTTCTTAAATCCCTAAAGTACCCATTTGGGGTTGGTTCTCAACAGTTTGCCTGTCTTTACATTTAGATTCTAAAGTATTGGAAAACGTTGGTTAGGGAAATGGTGCTGCTTTGCCTTTGAAAATGTGATTGAACCCTTCTGTAATCCTCAACGTCTTGGTGATGATAATGGAAAATCTGGATGAAGCTGTAGTTTGATGCCAGGGTGTTTGTCATGTCTTCCCAAGGAGTTTGGGAGTCACTGTCCTATATCATCCCTCCTGATTGCAAAAGATATTACTGTTTTCCTCTCAAAATAAGCCTTGTTCCCTTTTGCCTGTACCCAGATCAGTATAGTCCAAATCCTTTGATTTTACAGGTGCTACAAAATCTGTAGACTCTGCACTGCTTGAATACAATAAGAGAGAATTCACGTGATGGCTCACCTGTTTGTGGCTGATATCAGAACTCAGATTTCCTTGCTATCTATGTTGGCATGCCCCTGTACTTTATTGGATGCTCTGAGATGAAATCTGGTTTCACTTCGTAAAGCAACTCTGAAACATGGACACAAACCAAAGCCCAAACAGATGCAGAGAGCTGATTGCACTGTATGTATTTTTCAGTTCTTTGAGTGCATGAATTTGTAGCTTTTCTAATGATGTTTGGCTGGTGTCAGAGTGGGGCTGAGGTGGCAGATTGCCCAAAGTGTTGTGACTGATCTGGGAGCCTCCACATCCTGGGGGAGGGGGAGAAGAGGGACTTGGCAGGTACCATGTCCACCTTCTAATGTCCTTGGCTTCAGGAATCCATTTCTGTAGCAGAGAAGCCCAGTCAGGCCCGGCATGTTGTAAAACAAATCCGCTGCAGATAAAAATGGCATGCTTGTTTCTTAACAGATCCCATTTAAATGGCAGCGTGAGCCTAGATATCATCTGCTGTGTGCACTCTTTGTTCAGAGCTTGTACAGACGGGTGATTTGCATGGCCATCGTTTCCAGAAGTGTAGTCTGCCTCAGACCAGATGTTCATCCTTCCTCCTCTGAGACTCTGCTCTGCTTTTTTCTTCTTGTTCCTTACTCTTGAAACAAATCTCCTATAGACATTATCATCAAGACTGAAGCTATGCAGTCTCCTTTCCAGTGATGCACATCCAGCGAATATCAGTGCAGTTAATTGTGTAAGTTCTGGGCTGTATAATATCTTGTCCTTTATTTTTTTTTTCGGCTATCCTGGTACTATGAAAGCATCTCCAAGTTTGTTTTGTTGCTTGGATTACTTTTCCTGCATTTAATTCTGCCTCTGGAGTTCCTAACTCTTCTTGCAATAAGTGAAATAAATCATAGCCCACTGGGAAAAGAGTCTGAGATCTTGAATTGCAAAAACAAGTACAATATGTTGCACAGTAAAAGGAAAATATTTTTTTTGTCCTTTCTGTTCCACTCTCCTACCTCCCTACTATGCTCACCAAGTGTTTCTGTAATGTAAAGATAATTTTGGACAAATTTCTTTTCTAAATTTCCTTTCTCTGAATAGGGCATGTAATCCCTACTGTGGAATGATTTTATCTTATATTGATATCTTTGAAGAGTTGTTCTTGAAACATTCCTTGGATGCTCCTTTAAATTTGATCCATTTTTACAGATAGCAAGAATCTTGTCCATTGCTTTTGTGCTTCCTTTTCTGTAATATGCATCAAACGATGTAGCTAATGATAGGGAAATGAAACATTGCCCAGCGTTTATTAGGCCCCGACAGTGTGGTCTCTACCTCATGAAACAGGAAATCAGTCCCTGCTTCAGTGCTCTGATGAGCTGAGCAGGGCAGTGGATATTACATCCAAGCAAGCAATGTCTGGGATGAACCAGATCACCAAAGTTTGGTCTTAAAATGGTACACGGATTTTTGTTACAATTTTTTGGTGAATTTGTTTGAAAGGTCTCACTGAAGTGATGTCTCTGCAAAGATATGAATGGAAGAAGTGTGATCAGGTATGTAGAAGTAGCAGACTTTTCTGCATGAGTGGAAGGTGAGACTTTCACAAGACTGAGAAAAAGATAAAAGCTGTTGGGGAGGCTTAAAGATAGGGAGTAAAGGGGGAGGATAAGATGTTGGGGAGACATCCATGGGGATAAAGAAGCTTTGATTTAAAGTAGTAGGTGAAATGAAGCCAGTGGTGAGACTCAGAAATGGGCTTAGCACATCCCAACATAGGAAAAGACCAGAACAGCAGAGGAAGTGCATTGGGCAGATAGAAAGCACCAGGGTTGGACCACAAATGGACAGTGAATATGAATTAGATGGGACCTAGATGTCTGAAAACAAAACTCAAAGTTAGACTGAGCAAATAAGAAATGAACAAAAGCAGATGTCAGGGTGGTTTGAGTCTCTGTGAAGCTAAACAGGAGAGTTCAGTGCTTAGCAACTTCATTATTCCCAACAAAGTATTAAATAAGTATCTTTCAAACTGTTTTTTTTACACTCCAAAAATGAAGGGGAAAGCATTCCTTAGTTTACAGAGGTGGACTTGGGCTTGGCTTGGGAAAGGTGCAGTTGGGACAGGATGGTCAGCACAGTTTCACGTGTTGGGTGGTGTTTGCTGTTCCACTGGTGCTGACAGCACGGGTTGGGTGTTGGAGTGAAAAGACTGCAACCTGTTTTGCAAGAACTTGGGTTTATCTCCTGCATGGGGCTTGCAGCTGGGGCTGTGCTCAACAGAGTGATGCCTGCTGCAATTATAGATTTTTCTTCTCTATTTGCATTTTCTTGGAGGTTGATTTACATAAGGTAATGCAGTAATGGGATGCTGACCTGTGGCATGGTTGAGTTAAACTCTGCTTATTTGCATTAATGCTAATCAGTTCATACTAGCAACTGTCTTTTTTATTTAAGAAGGGGATCTCCCAGGTCTCCTTGCTATACCTGCCAGCTAATCATCAGGAGATGGGACATCAGATTCCCTGTCTTGGCTTGCAATGTCTCTGGATTAAGACTCAGATGACAATGCTCAGGAGAGGCAGACACTGCAACTCAGCAGGATCATTTCGCTGATCCGCTTGTTGATGTGTTTTTCAGATGGCTTTGGTGTCAATGAAGTGAGCTGATGCGCACGCCAAATTCATGTTGAACTCACCCTGCTTCTTGCTTCCTAGCGGAAATTCCCACCCACCATCCAACATTTTGTACCTTGTGTAATGAGGTCCTCTCCTAACACACAGTTCCCCGTGTTGCTCACACACTTCCTCTTGCTTAGAGGGTTTCATGGTGTTTCTGTACCCCTTGCAGCTGATGAAGACAACACTGAAGGTCCCTTTCCTTTTTGTCCAGCTGATGGCCTGGTCCTGCTAGCCTCTCAAGCACGAGCCTTTAGGGGTTGTGTATGTTGGGATGCACTCCCAACAATGATGATGAGCAGCATATTCAGCTGTAGCTATGGAGTCTGAAAGCAGTGCTTCCTGTCAAGCCTAGAAAAGATTTTTTCAAACAACCAGAGTGTAGAGCTTTGGTTTGCACAGCTGAGAGTGCCAGGTGAACTATGAATTAATGTGTAAAAAGCCTTGGGAAAGTTCACAATCCTGTATGTTGCTATGAAGTCAATAACCAAGGTATGTCAGGTCTGTCTAACTGAATACATTTTGTGTTTCTTCAGTCTTCCTTAAAAAGCTTAAATTTTACTTCTCCCCCTCTAGTGTGAGGGGTTTTTTTCCTCTACTCCCTCTTTCCCCAGCAATGTAACCACACCTCTGTATTTTTTTGTACACTGTAAGCTAAACAATAGGGACAAGTTTTATAGCTGCTGAGATTAAATGAGCCTTTCTGGAGAACTTCAAGAGGGACCAGGCCCCTTGAGCAGACTGGAAAGGGCCCAGGCTTGCATATGGGCAGCAGGTTCTGTGAGCTGATGAGCCTGCTCCTGCTGTGAGGGGTGAGCAATCCCTCGGTGTCTCAGCTGCCTGCAAATGGTTCTAAAATGATCCACCACAGACTGGGGAAAGGTTACAAACATATGGAATAATTCAGTTGGCTAGAACAGAAAATAAAGCTGTGCAATTTAGCAAAATATGTATAGGACACAGCATCATTTTTTGGAGGGCTGTTTTAGAGTCTGGTGCTAAGGAAGGATGCGTGTGCCAGGGGTGCGCTGCTCGGTACGGGCAGGAGGCACTCTCGGATTAAGTTCCAGCTAGTCTCTGCACACATAAGGTGACTGTTGTAAATAATTGGTTGCTTGGAAATCAAATATATTTTTTTCCTCTGCACAGAGAAGATGCAGTAGATGATCATGGGAGAACAGTCACACTTTGAAATCATTTGCTAGCCAAGCGTTCTGCCTTGAGTCCTGACTGCCTCAGGTTGGGATTCTCCATAGTGAATCTGCTGGACTTTCTTCCCTAAAAAGTAGGACTGTAGCAGTTGGTGCACCTCTGACAATGGCACTCCTTCCTCTTGGGCTGGATTGCCAAGATTCAAGATCATGGGTGAGGGCTTGCTTTCTCATGAGCAGAACCATGAGTTCATGGTACAATCCTGCTTACTTGCAAATAACACATCACTCAGGTCTGTTGGACGGAGCAGAACCAAGTGTTACTGCTGGTTTTTGAGCTGCCTTTCTGGACACAGTCTGACCTGAGAAGCTGTTTCTTGGCTCCCTGTCTGTGCCTCCTGCCTGTTCAGTTCCTGTCCAGCCAGCAATGGCTCGCAGGTCTGGGCACTGCCTCGGCACACTGGACTTGCTGTTTCATCAGAAATGACTCTGTTGCCCTCGTGATTTTTTTTTTTTTTCTTTGACTGGGGATGTGTGTGCACTAAGATGTAAAAACAAGGCTAGTGTTTTTTTAAGCCTGTACTTTTGTTTTGCAGTAGGTGCGTCAGTCTTGATGCCCTCTTCCATGAGGCTTTGCCTGTCTGGATGGGTGGCAGTGCTCTTATACATGGTCCTTGGCACTGAACTGGTAAAGGGTGCTGATGGAGACCTGCCAGTTCAGTATCAGAGCTGGCGCATCTCTGGCAGATGAAACATCCTTTGAGAAGCTCACATGAAGGGGCAGAGAAGAAAGGGGGAAAGTGCCTGTTTGATCATGACTTTTCTTACATATGAGTCCCTGGGGTGGAGGAGGGAACTGATCCAAGCAATTCCTTCCAGTCTTTGGTCAGTGTTTGCTAATTTGCAATTGCTTTTGACAATTGCCACTCTAAAATGGATATTTATATAAACAAGCATGACCTGGACCAAAACAATCATGAAAGAAGCTGGACTGTGTTGGAAGCTGTTTCTGGTAGCACTGTCTGCAAACAAAACAAGATGTGCAGTGCAAAACCTATTAACTCGATTTGCTATATTTATGCTCTGTGTGTTCAAGAACAGTGTGTTGCTATGGGCCATTGTGTAATCCAAGTGCCTTGTAGGGACTCAGACCTTTAAACCATTCCAGAAGTTTCCCAGCACTTTCTTCCCTCCAGAGGCCACCTGGCAGCACTGCAGATTTCCACATGTGATTTTCATTTAAGGTCTTCCCCAGCTATATATAAATCACGGTAGCATAATTATCTGAGGATGCTGGTAACTGAAAAAACCCTTTGGGGACGGGATGTAAACAGGACATTCCTAAAGGGATTTCATTTATGTTTCATTGGGGCTAAATTCTTCCCTTAGATCCATTATGTGGTTCTTAAATAAATGGTTTAAACCATTTCTGGGATGCTGTATAAATGCTCTTTTATGTCTGAGCTGCACGGGGTCAGTTCTGCCTGAAAGGCTGATGCTGGATTTCAGGTATTGCACAGAAAGCACCTTTGATGTTCTCTCCATGACAGTGGCATGTGAGTGCCTGACAAGTCTTCATGGGGCTTCTCTGAGGAGGGGGAAAGGGTGGCTAGTCTAACTGAAGGCATAAAATGGGGAACTTCCCTTGTAACAGGACTCCGGGGGCACCCAGCATGCTTTATATATATCTGAAATTAACAGACACTAACACTTTATCTAAAAACAAGGAAAATTACAGAGGTGCCACTTGTGTAGCACTTCCTCAGTCCTGATGGAACATCTCAATTTAAAACCAGCAACAACAAAATCAATATTCACAGATGAAAGGGGATGAGCATGGCACTTCTACCTTGTGAGAAGACCCATCTTGGAGAAATGCGATCTAGGTTCCTCTTCCTGTCCTTGCACAGGAGAAGGGTGTAAAGTAACTATATGCTCTCTCCTGGAAGAAAATCCACCTTGGCCAGAGCAGGTGGTGTTTGGGACCTGCTGCTCTTCGCAGGGTTTCCTGGGGTGCTGCTGTCTGCTCCTTGGTGTTATCTGGGGAGCCTCAGTGCCCATCTTGGAGGTGGGATTTCCCTCTGGAGAGGTTAGGGTATAACAGTCTATCAGTCTTATCAGCATTGGGGGCCCCTTTGTAGAGATCAGAGGGCTCTGAAGTCATCTAAGTACTTTCGGGTTAAAACCAAAGTCTGTGAAGAATGTGGGAGTAGAAGCTGTATCCTCTGAGGGAATTCCAATGCCATAATAAAATACAACATTAATTAGCATCTTCTACCCAATTAAGTCCATAGGAGACACTGTTGCCTTTGTGAAGCTTTGGATGGTGCTCAAGTGGATTTCTTCTCCTTTTCCCTGACACCTGGAGGAAATTTAGGTCAGTTGTGGTAAAATAACTTCTACTTGGTGCAGTGAGAAATGGGGAGTATGTTACCCCCTGGGGACAATGGGAGAGGAGGAATCCAGGTGCTAAGACAGTGTAAAGACCCTGCCACCAATGCAGACATTCAGAAGCTCAAGGATAACAGGCTTCTTCAGTGGTTATGGCCACAGTCATCCTATGGACATCCAGGTAAGACATCCCTGGTTTCCCTACTGTGCACCACCTTCTACCTGTGGAGGTGGGCAGTAAATAGTTATGTGGAAGCAGGAAACTATTATATCTGGGCAAAACATGCCACAGGAGAAACTTTCAGTGCTAGAAAAAAGGTGATGATGAAAGCACCTGGCAGTGGGCAGGGTGCAGCTGCTTTTCAGGTACATTTGGATTAGCAGGAAACTTAATGGAAATGTGTTGGTTTTTCTTTTTTTCCAGCTTCTAAGTGGAGTCAGCAATTTCTCCTGCCCTCCCTTGGGCTGCCATGGCTGACTGTGGTGTTACTACCCCAGCTAACAGAATAGGTACATGGGCAATTAGTCATGAGATAAAACATGAAAGTACTGTTATTTTGTTAGCATTGGCTGAGATGTTGTGGACCTGAGACTAACAGATATTCAGCAGAATTTGGCATAACTGCAGAGTTTTTGGCCCAAACCTTGTAATTCATCACCATTGGGCTCTGGAGAAATCTTTCAGTAAGCAGGCTGTTTCTAATAACCAGTACCTAAGACTGGCTCCTGATAAAAAATCTTATATATTCTTTTATTTTCTTTCTTTAAGTATTAAAACCAGTTTTATTTGTGTTGCCTGATATCAGTGGTGGGTAGAAGCAATTAATTTATTCTGATCTAAGTGAGCTTTAAAATATGTACAAAAATGCAGCAGGTGGATGATGTAGAGCTGTTACATCTTTCCTTTAATGTAGGAAAGTGGAACGTAATTGCATCAAGTAGTGGCTTTGAAATATCAGATGTCCATTAATGCATAATTAGCAAGTTAATGATGTGTTGCCAAGCATGTGATGACCTCTTTCTCCGCCAAACTTCTAGACACTGTTACTTATTGCATTAGTGATTTGGAAAATGTGCACTGGTGGCAGTGAGACCAGTGGTGTGTTCTCATATGGGCTCACCTGGCTTAGGAGTGTCTACATGAAATACTGCGAGTCCTGGAAGTGAACTGAAGGTCTTTGTAATGCTGAACATGCAGGAAAATGTTATCCTTAATTTTTGCTGGTGTCCTGAGTATACCTGTGTCCAGCAAGTCTGGGCTGCCTTAAAACACAGAGTATAAACAAAACCAAAAGATCATTAATAGAAAGGGAAATTCTGAGCTGTCCATGAATAGAAGTGAGTCAAATTCTTACAAAGTTTACTCCAATGGGATGTAAGGACCTGAGACCTGGATGAAGCACCCGGTCCATTTACATGCTTTTCTTGTGGTACTTACACAGTACATGACTGTCTGAAGGAATAATGAATAATTAATTACAGATTTACCTTGACCTTTTAGTCACATAAGACTAGCTTAGGAGAGACAGGTTATTCACCGAAGCAGGTCGTAAGGACCTGAGACCTGGATGAAGCACCCGGTCCATTTACATGCTTTTCTTGTGGTACTTACACAGTACATGACTGTCTGAAGGAATAATGAATAATTAATTACAGATTTACCTTGACCTTTTAGTCACATAAGACTGACTAGCTTAGGGGAGAGAGGTTATTCACCAAAGCAGGTCTCTCACAATAAGTTTGAGTCCAAATGCAGACATTTTAATTGAAAATGGTTGCTGATTAGAAAGGAATGCTCTTTGGTTCATATCTGACATAGTATATTATGTTAGGTCAAGCTCCTTTTGGCTCATATTAATGAGATGACTGCACTGATGATTAAAAAATAATAGTTAAAAAATGGCTCTCTTTAGCTACAAAATCTCTATCTGTTTGGACAGCAGGTGTTGTCTAGGGTGAGCAATTGCATGTTTCATCAGAACCAATTTTGGCATTTGATTATGGCCTGACAAATAGCTTTGTGCACATTGTAATATTATTCCAAGAATGATACTGGCTTTTGAAGTGCATCATGTCATGGAAGATTCAGTGCACATTTCAGTGGGTGAAGTAAAATATTTTTTAAATTTTTTCTTATAATATGTCAGCTACAATTTAGAACTTGCCTGGTTTTTACGATAGTCAGGTGGACTTTTGAATGCAATAAATTTTCTTGTCCCAAACTAAGCTTGGATTACCTTTAGCTGTAAATGTCTGGCAAATCTTTTTACTCCCGAGTTCCTGTTCTTTGCCATGTTCACGTGTTCTGCTTAAAACCTCTCCCTTTATTTTGATCATCAACTCTCATCGTCGTGCCATCTTCTGTACTAGCTTTCACATAGGTATGCCTCCATCTCTCAAAAGATTAAGTGATCTATCTCTCTCCTTTCCTGTTCTTTTTGGATATAGTTAGTTTCCCCGTGAAAAATGATGCTTGTCTACTAATAAAGATGAGTTGTGTTGTGTACTGCTCTGGATGGTCTTGTGGTGTTACCTTTAAAAAGTTGCATTTGTTGGTGCTGTTTTAAGGTTTACGGCTAGACAAGATATATCTCTTGCTTTGTTCACCTCAATCTGAAAGGTCTTGGTTTTGAGTGCCACACAGGCTACCACTCACGTTAAGAAATAAATGTATACTGGGCCCAGTTCTTGGGCTGTGTAACTCTGAATGCTCTATACTTGTTTGGACCATGCTTTTATTATTTTATTTTCTTACTCAACATCAAACTTAAATGAAATTGTAGAGTCATTCAGAATTCTTCAGAATTTGCTGAGGAAGGCAGATTTGTAGCCAGTTTCACCACTTCTGAAACTTACTTTCTTTGTGCTCAGCACAATCTAATCATAGATAAATAGAACAGAAAACTTTACTGATTATTATCCTCCACTTGAGATTTGGGAGGGAAAAAAGATTCCTAAAATATTACAAGTTATAGAACAAAATGGTGCAGCGTTTCCCCCAGAGGAACACAGAGGAAATTAAAATTGTAAATGGGAATTATAAAGTGATGTTTTTCTTTGTAATGACAAAAATAATTTTTGGATAAACATAGGCGACAAGAGGGGAGACCTTGTCTCCTGTTTAAGAAAATCTTACTAGATTCCAATCCACTGGAGAACTTATTCAAGAAAATTGCAGTTGGTTTGTGTAGAAAAAATGATGCTATAAAGTTGTCGAGCTTAGCATGACCTATCAAGACTTGCAGATGGAAGTGCAAGTCACAAAGCTTAGCTCTGCCTGGGGGGAACAGCACTGTTGCCCTGAGATGCTAAAGAGAATGTTTGGTACCAGCTCACCCGGGTTTCCACCTGCCACATATTATTGAGACAGCTCGCAAACAAGCCAGGACTCCTTCGCTATCTGTACTATCTTCATAACATAACTTTTGTATGGTCTAGTGGTTGCTGCTCTGCTCTGGAAAATGGATGTGTTGATGTTCTGCTCAGCAGGTACAGCTGTTAAATAAGGTCCTGACAAACGGGATCACTGAATCTGTGGACTCGGCTATGGAAATGGTGGTAGTCTCCAAATGCCATGTTGGTGTGTTTGCTGAAAATGAGAAAGGGCAACTGCAAAAACAACTTTCTGTAGTATGAAATCTTTCTTTCTGAGCTAGATCACTTGATTTGGGACCTAAAATTGCATAGGATAAGATACCTTGACTTAACTAAATCCAACTTCTAAGTTATCCCTTCTGGAGTGGTGGGTTGGGCTAGAGACAGAGGTCTTTTTCCTATCTGAATTCTTCTATGGTTCCTCTGCCAGTTCCCGCAGAAGATGTAGGGTGTCCTCCAATAATGTTAGCCTGAGTGATTTCCCTTCTGTTGTGAAGAAATATCTTTGCTGTGAGCGTGGATTTCCATATATTGTCATTTTGTTTTGATATTTATTTGAGGTGTTGGAGGGGGCAGACAGAATGTCAGGAACTGATGAATTTAAAGAAAGCTAAAGGAACAATCATTAAAACTAGGAAGAAAGTGGTGTCACAGGTTGACAATTTAAGGGCTTAGAAATCTTTCCCATTTTGAGCTGAATGAAACTGTGAAATTACAAGTGATCAGTTTTGTTTTTTTTTTGAGGTGGACCTAGGAGAAGAAGGGAGGATTTGCCACAGCCTTGTTTGAGAACAAGTCAATTAAAACATGCATTTTGTTTTTGACCCTATCCCCTCTTCCCCACTTTAACTGTAAATCAGTCAAAAGCATGAGGTCATCTAGAAATTGCAGAGATGATAGGCATGAGCAGTTAGGAAACTTGGGAAGACTAACTCGGTTTTGAAGTTCAAATCCTGTTAAAATTAATCCTTCTACCAAAATACTTTTTTAAATCAGTGTGTTATTTGATTTTATTTTCACAGACAATACTATTTATTTTAAGCTTCCTATTTGTTTAAAACCTTAGCTTTGATCAATGGCTGGGATATTCCCATAAGTAAGGAGGTTTTTTCTGAGCTGAAATGTATGTCCAGAAAGTGTAGTAAAGAAAATCAAGGCATCATACCTTTACCTGCTCTTTAAAAGACTATTTTTAATCTTGACATCCTAAATAACTGTTTAAATAATCTACAAGAAGAAATATATCAATATCATGATCTTATATTAAAAAAACCCACCAGATGTGACTGGCAGAGTATGTGTATTTATAGCTTCTCTATTGCTGCTGTAATCTACATTCATTTCTCTGTGACTTCACAGAGCTGTACAAGCAAGACTGCATCTCTTAAAAGCATTTGAATGATTACTTGTTCATGTCAGTGTGTGTAGTGAAGCAAAGGAAAATTCTTTTCCTTTCCTCCACTAATATACTCCGTAAATAAATGCCGTTAAAAATTATCACCTACTTGTTTGATCTACATCATGCATAGTAATTCAGTACAAAATCAGTGATCTTGTATGGCCTTGGATGAACTCCTTTATTATTTTTCCTAGCTGCTTTTTTAGAAATGGAAAATGGATTTTAAGTTTCCTTTAGCAAAAGATGCTGTCAAGTATGGTAAGCAGCTTGATTAGAATATGCTTATTTTAGAAGGTTGCTTAGATGAGACTTAACAGTAGGAAAAATTGGTGCTAACTCTGCTTTTTAGAAGTGGCACACCTGGGTTCTGATGCATTATGCTCATGTGAAGAGGACAGGACTGGGTCTTTTTGGAGCCGTCATTTAGCTGTTGGCAAGTGATTAAGTGGTACTTGAATAGGTTCTGCAATATGTGGGAAAGTCTGATCCCTGGCTTCTTAAACTAGAAACTGTGAAGTAATAATGGAGAGAAATACGTGGAATGTAGTTAATAGTGTTTTGGTTTTGCACTTTTCCAACTCTTTTTGTTTTAGACTTAAAACAAACTGCGTCTTTAGTGAACTGGTTAATCAGCTACCTAGAGACATTCTCATGAAAGGTTTCTACTGCAATAACTTTTTCGGAACTCTTTTTTTAGTTTTCTTTAGAATGAAAATGTGCTGACAGTCACAGAGAAGAAAGATCCATTCTCGACTATATTTTCCCAGAGGATTATTTTTATTACTGATGTACATGAATTACAGTTGGATGCAGTAGCTAGATCAGGCATTAATACAACCCCTCAGTGTAACATTTCAGCCCTGAGATTAATCTAAATCTACCCAGGCATCTAAAAGCAAATGAGAGGAAGTAGGAAATGAAGGCAGAAAAAAAAAAGAGGAGGAAGAGGTGCTCTACCTTGGGAGCATGATTTATGCAGTTTTCCGGGATTATGCTGTGATCTGTGAGCACTGAAATACAGACTCTGGATGCTGTCGAAATACAAAACAAAACATTACTTCAAGTGCCAAAAAGCCTTTCCTGCCAGCAGAGCGGGGTCTGTGTTCCACTAGAGCATGCCAGTGACCTGTTTGTTCTTCACCTGCTTTTCCATAGCACACAGATGATGTGCCGGACAGCTAGCCTGAGCACTGACATTCTTATTGGGGCAGGAAGACTTGGGGAGCTCTTTTTGTCTGTAGAGACAAGGCTGCGTAAAGGGGGAAGGGTGAGAATGTTAAGTCACTAAAACTTGAGTTCTCTGCTCCTCTTCTTAACTGAGAGCCCATATCTTTAACTATCTTTCAGTTTTCTTCTTCTCCTTCCTCCCCATGCCTTTGAAAACATCTGAAAAACTATTTTTTTTCAGTTTTTGTGTTTCAGAGGGCTATTACAGACCAGGGACTGGGAAGCCTGAGGCAGACTCCTCATGCTGAGCTCTTTCCCCTGCTTACGCTGGTGTGGTGAGATGGCAGGGAACACTGGCACTGCCTTTCCCCACACAAATGTGCAGAGCTTACTGCAACAGAGTCCCACCCTCGTTGGGGACATACAGACACAAAATAATAAAGAATAAAGATTATTGTTACAATTTTTTGAAAAGTCACAGCTGACCAAATAAAATTTTACTATGCTTAAAAATAAAAAAAAAATAATCCGTTTTTAAAGGCAAAATTAGCCACACCGCACCTGCCCTGATTTTTTTTTTTTCTTAAGTAGCACATCTCTTTGCTGACGCTTGACTGCAGTGACTCATCATAGGAGGCTAAATCAGCCATGTAACGTAATGCAGCGTGACTGATTTAGCCAGCTCTGATGCAGCATGATGAGAGTAACTTGGACCAGGAGATTTCAGCTCCTTCCCCCTCCTCTGCAAGACTAAGAACAAAGGGAAAGTTAAATATCTTTCCAGCAGTTAAGTATTTTGCTTAGGGGAGAAGCTCTTTGTTTGTTTTCAGTCAACTAAGAAGCTTGTGTTTAAGAAATAAGCATTAAGACGTTGAACCAGAACTATTGAGGGATCTGTAGGCAGAGCTTGCTAAAAAACATTGGAGTATAACAAGTCTTTAGTGCCGCCTTCACCTCAGATATTTACTGCACCCAAGAGTACAGTGAGGATTTTTGAGCATAATTCCTTAAAATATTACTTAGCACTGTATAAAATACATAACGCAAACATGCACTGTATCTGCTCACACACGTAGCAGCTCAAAAAGTATACACATTTAAGACATCTGACTGAATTAGACCCAGTGACCCTGCATCAACTGAGCCATGCCAGCTGACCCTGGGGCAGTTCTGCTGCTGCTCTGGTCAGAAGCAGCAACGTCGTTCTGCCCAAGCACCTTTTCCTGAGGTTTAAACTAAGATTCTTTACTTTTATAGGTTTAGCATGATGAACCACAGGAACACGTGTCCCTGCCCATGGCAGGGGGGTTGGAACTCAATGATCTTTAAGGTCCTTTCCAACCCAAACCGTTCTATGATTCTATGACCCATGGTAACAGGCCTCAGCAATCTGATTGTGTGTTTGGGCTTTTGCTCTTGAATCCTCCATGTGCTTCTGCTGATATGAGTGACACTGGCTTTGCACAACTGACACTGAAATTCAGACCTGATTATGTCTCAAAGTCAACCAAGTGGTTGCCTTTTAAGAAGAATTGGAGGAGGAGTAGGTTCAGAGGCACAGGGTGGGTGAGGGTCTCCTGTCTGTGTTGTGTGTTCTCATTTATAGGAAAATGAAGTGGATGTAGTTATTACTGAACGTGAGTGGCCACATTTTGCAAAGGGGCCGTGTACCCAAATGTTCAAGGTCAGAGGATTTAATTGGGCTGTTTATGAAACAAACAGGATCACTTCAAACTGGATCCTAAAACAGAAGAACAGAAAGTAGAGAGGTATGAAGGAGCTTTTCTCAATGTTTGAGTTTCTCTAGATGTTTGTCTGAAACGTCACAAAACTAAGTGGCTTTTACTGTTCTTTCCAAATTTAAATACTAGGGTAATGATAAGGAACTCTGCTTACACAGTCATTCCTTCCTCAAATATGGTCCCTTGCATCTTTTCTTGCTGAGTATCATTGATTTAGGAGTCTTGCAACACAAAATTCTTTTTTTTTTTTTTTTTTTTTGGTGCAGGTACTTTTTCAATCATTTTGAAGTGCTGGCCTGTGTGTGTGTGTAAATATATATATATATATATTCTTTTCCTTGTAAGACATGAGACGTGCTGAAGAAAATGGGTTTGACTTGTCAATTGCCTTAAATCCTATGTGGGGATCAGCGTCTGAAGCCAGAAAAATCAATCGTCAACCCTTAGTGCAACAGAACATCCTGAGAGACTACATCTGATTTTGGGTTTTCTAATATTTCTAACAGTTTTGATTTGAAACAAAGTATTTCAATCTCAGAAAATTTGGCAAATAAACTCCTTCACCTTCAAGTGAAAATGAAAATTTAATTATAATGCATGCAGATGCTTTTTTCCTTTATTGCTGTTCTGTGAAGGGCAGATGAGTGTCGATACCTCTTTCTGCTCAACAAATGCTAGCTCAAATCCCTCCCTTGTGTTGTTTCCCATGTATGGTTTTGAAATGCTTATTGATTGCATCTTTTCTCAAGGTTTGTTTTGCAATACCACCTAAAGATTTTTAGATATTAGGATAATAATGATTGTGATCTACAAAACACTCTGCAGCCGGAAGAATGTCAGTGCCAAGTGTAACCAGAAATGATCCAGCTGAACTGGATCTTGTTAGATATGATAGTCAGCCAGCACAGCTGGATTCAGTGTTCTGTGGGGGTCAAAATATAGGTATCACTTTTTCTGATAATTTTGTCCTTAAAGGACCTAGAAGAAAACCTTGTCATGTATTCTGATTTTTTTTCTCTTAGATGATCAAAGGAGTAGGAGTAAGTGGAAAGCAGAGTTACGTAGTGAATGGTGAGGAACACAAGCATTATCCGTTCGCTTGGAGTCAGTCTTTCTGTCATGTTTACTGACCACACACCATGGAAACCTATATTGTATCTGAAAGAAATACCTGAAACTGGCTCTTTGTGCTGAAGGGTAGAGTCCAATAACTATGTTTAATAGTAAGTGTATGAATTTAAGGCAAGAAAACAGGACAGCATAACCAATGTGCTGGCAGAGCGGGCAGGAAGGATGAGGAATTGGTGCGTGGGTTGGGTTTCTGGTCACAGGAGAGTTCTGGGTTGTTTATTTTGTGTATACAGGTGGAGAAAAATGTTACATATAGCAGGGCAGATTCTTGGTAAATGCCTAATGCAGAAATGAAAAACTACAGAAATTTGCTTATTAAAGAAAGCAGTGTTCAAATAAGCTGCACTGATTTTTGTCATTGATCTAATAGTTGGATATTTTCTTGAACTTGCAGACACTTAAAATGTTCCGTTCCAGTATAGCTTCTTTTAAAATATGGTTTATCTCAGTTTTTAATGTGTTTTACTCCTGCTTAGTTTTGAAGTTTAAACAGCACTTTATTAAGCAATTAATTTGCCTTCATTACCTTCTATGAAAATACTAAATATTTTTACATATTTATGTAGAATTTCTGCCAATATCCACCAGGTACTTTCCAAATATAGTTTATGAGTAGTAACTTAAATATTTAAGCACAGATTTAAGCAGTGGTTGCTGTGGACAAGTTAAATGACAATTCTTCCCACTCTTAGGTGTAACTGGTTTGTGTTAGTGATGCAGAATTTCAGAGACTACAGTACACAAACACTGAGTTTGTTTCCATGGTAGTCCTTTCACTGTTTAGAAGTTAATAGCGAGTGGTATTCTTCAGTGGAAATCCTGTAATTTATGCTTGTTCCCGTGATTAGATCTGCGGTATAACTGTATTGGGAAGTGATAGATGATTTGTTGTGAACCAATTTAATCCCTAAATTCTTGTTGGGCCCACTGTCTCCAGCCTCCTCCAGCATAATGTCTCTCCAACCTGAGACCATCTTCCTGCCCACTGCCCACTCCTGCAGGATGCATGAATTTTGTTTTGCAATTCATGATTTTCTTTTATAAACACCTTTTCACAGTTATTAAAGTGTTTTAAGTGAGGGGTGACATCCTTGCGCAGCATTGCATAGAATGGTGTCGGTTGGAAGGGTCCTCTGCAGATCGCCTGCCCTGGTCCCCAGCCACCAGCTCTACGGCTTGTGAACTCTGTGTCCTTGGATAAGCCATTGAACACCCTGTGTCCTCCTGTGTGTATGAGAATGCTTATCTCACAGGTAGGGATTAATGAGTGTTCGAAAAGTAATTTGAGATCCTTGATGAAAGCTGCTGTGTAAGAAAAAAATATGTGACTACACAGTAGCATCCAAGAGATTATGATCACCACCATTTCCTTTCCTGAGTTTAAAGGAAAGTGGTGAGAGAGTTTGTAAGGGAAGGGCAAAGGCACTCCTCTGTGTGGTGTTTATATATAACACGAAGCACCTGCTACTCCGTAAGCATGTGTATTTGTCTTGCATATGTGGTTATGTGGTTTCAGTTATCTTTGCAAGAAGATGACTGTTCTTGCTCCTGAGACCTATTTAAGTGATTATGGCCCAAGTTAGTTCACAACAACCATCTTTTACAGTGCTTAATCGATAAACCCTGAAAGCAAACTAATCTTCATTTACTCGCAGAGGCAGCTGCACGAAAACAAGAATCATCAGGTAAAGCTGGGGATCAGCATTCCTACTTCAAGGCCAAGGGTCAGATATTAGTACACAGAGAGATTATAAATGTAGTTTGGTCTAACAGATCCTAAAATAAGGACAGGATATGGTGGAAAATTATACTTCCAGGGGACAACATTTTAATGCATGCAATAACTGATAAGATAAGCTTCTTTATTACCAAAATAATGAATTTAAAAACCATATACAATTTGTCTTTGTGCTTAGGGGAGTGAGGGAAGAAAGGGGACTATTAGGTGGAGATAAGTGGATCATTGAAGTATTGTATTAATATTGTGCTGTTTCCTGAGGATGCTAGGTATGTTAGTGGAGGGATAGGAGGCAAGGTACCCCAGGTAAAACACACATTGGATGGATGTTTAGCATGGTTTGTTTCCTATTATGGAATGTTTTCTTCATACAAACTTGATTCCCAGTATGGAGTTGTTAGCAATTAATTGTGAAATTGAGAGCAGATACTACATCGTGGATTACTACCCTGTGGGATGTAAATGGGCAAAACTCTGTAGAAGCCTTCCCAGCGTCACTATGGTATTTGTCTCCTAGCTTTAGAAATGCAATCTTTTGAAGCATACACATCATCTCCACATGAACAGGCATGGCAGGTTAAAGGATCTACCTTTGAAAAAATAAACTTTGTACATGTTCACAATAAACAAAGGGCTAATGGCAGTGACAGTATCTTATGTGGTGAGCAGTCTTAACCCTGCTGTGTTTGACTCCTTTTCTTCTCACTTCTTTGAAATAGTGAAGCATTTGAATAAGGTAAGGATATAGTAACTGTATTTGTTCTTATATGTACCTGGTCTCTAGGATAATAAATACAGTTTTTTGTAAAATGACAGTAAAAGCCTCTGTTAGTTTCTTCTCTATTTTTATTTTTGTTTCTAAATTAATGAAGGTGATGGTGGATATGCATTACCTCTAGTGTTAGAGAGAGAAGATACTGGTCATTTGACCAGAAAGTGGGTGGATGCTGGAATAGAGATTTTCTATGTATGTTTCTAAAAGTAGAAGAATTTCCTTGCCATACCCAGCATGTGTGCGCTGTGTGTGTGTAGAAGCAAATGCCAAAGCTTTAAATTATTGTGGCTGAATGTTACAATTTCTTGGCAATCTTAATGGGCAAAACCTTCTGATTTTCTTAGAAACAGCTGTGTATGGTCTTGCATTCTACATATTACTTTTGAAAATTGAGAGTAGCCTCCTTATTATGAGAAAACTTGAACAGTGAAACTGATGACTCAGTACTAATTTAATATTGTCTATATATAATTTGAATGAACTGCCTGCAAATATCCCATTTGTCCACCATCTTGTTTGACTGGGTCATCACTTCACTAGAATTCCCTGAAAGAAAAAAATCATTAGATGGAGGACTTTTATGTAGCTTTTCATTGGGTGAATAATTGAGTTCCTAGAGGACCTATCTGATTTGAAGACCAAGACTTTCTTGTAATGCAGGCTATATAAAAGTAGTATAAATCACAGTGGGAGATGAAACGATGCATTTAAACACACTCCAAGAAAGAAAGAAACTGCAGTATAGTCAAGTCGTTTGATTGTTCACTAGCCAATTACCCATGTTATTTAGGAATCATCTTGATCTTAATCCTTTCAAAAAACTCTTTTATATTGATGATCTCATTCTACTTCTTAACATCACCTTTCAAAAGTATATATCCTAAATACGGTGACCGCTTTGTCCAATTTAAATATATTACACCTTATAAATTTCTTTTGCTGTACCAACTTTCTGTTATTTCCTGTTCTCATCCTAGTGCTGTGGATAATTGACAATTGATTGTAAGCTTTTCAGAGGAGATTATGATAACATTGTGTTTCATAAGGCTGGAGTAATACAGAAGTGCTAGCCATGGATAAAAGACAATGGTACAATTCTTGTCCCACAGAATGTATAGCGTGAGGGGTTATGAAAAGGCTACCTATAAAATCAGAATTATAAATATATTTATATAAGCTTATATAAATATAAATTACTTACAACTGTTTTTCCATCAGTTTTCCCAACCTGACAAAACTTTTATTTTGCTGAGGCACAGTAACTTACCACTATACCCTCCTTGTCGTCTTGCTTCTTCCTTTTCTCTCTGCTCTGCTGTGAGCACATTGTTCTAATGGCAAACTAGATGATCTTGGTGTCTATGTGCATTTGTTTCAGAAATAATGGTCTTGAAAATAGGAAAAGGCTTTGCAAGAAGAAGTAGTGAGACAGACATGAAGGTCTGAGCAGTAAAATACTGAGACCTCTCTCTCTGAGGAAGTTTTTCCTAGAAGTCTTTGGTTCTGGAAGTTTACTGTCCCCACCCTTGTTATCTACCTGGAGGGTTCAAATTGATCAGATTTTGGATTCAGATTATTAAGGGTCAATGTTAGCTTTTGCATCCTGTACTGTATTGCAGGCCATTAATATAGGCCATTTTGACCATTTATATTGTACTATTCGTTAAAAACTTTTCAAAGGATAAAGTTAGAGTTTAGGACTGGCTCTTGATATTCTGGAACATGAAGGTCGGTACACTGAGGCCTGGACTGGTGTTGTGCAAGTTCTCTAAATATTTGTTGAGACATTTTTAAGCTAAATTAACAATCCACAATTGATAACTGAATGCTGTGGTTCTGAACCATCCCAGTGATTAGTCCTAAAAAGAGG
>NW_010136236.1:0-108964 GCF_000699245.1 Pterocles gutturalis | reverse complement strand
GAACAAATAAACAAAAAAAACCCTCAAAAAACCAAAACAAAACACACAAAGGAAAACCCACTCCAAAACCCAAACCTCAGCAACCTGAAGAGATATATGAAACACAAGAGATCATTAAATCAGTGGGGGCTTTTTGAGTATATGTCTATAGCAGTTGTTCCTGTGAGGGAATTAAAACACACCCCAAGCTGGCGGATATGTCCAAATGCCATCTAGCCATTGTAATGGGAACTTCAACTGGTTTGAGTCTTAAAAGCTAAAGATGGTTTTCTTTTACCTCAGTTCTCTGGATGCAAATTGAGTATCTGATAGTTTTAAATCTCTGTAGAAAGACTTGGAGAGACAAAGGGTTTTTACTGTGGTAAATGTTGATGTGATACATGTGTAGATCATGAAACAGGTGTGAGTACTTGAGTCAAGAGCTCTTTGCATATAGGTTTGGGGTTGAGATGGTTTGTTTAGGTTTTGGAGTTTGGGGTTGGGTTTTGTTTGGTTTTTTTTAGCTGGTATCATGGCTGCCATGGGTGGTTGATCTCTTGGAGCCAGTTGTCTTGTCTTGTAACCCCTGTGTGACTAGAATAATCCTGCTCTCCTGAAAACAATTTCTTATGATCAGTTTTAAGAAGTTGATTATCAAGGTTCCACCACTGGGGAATCAACCCTGGGAAGAGTTTATGAAGTTATAATTAGGTTTCTGTCTGAACGTCAATTTGTAAAATTTCCATGGATATCTATGCAGTGTATTTTGCCTGGTTTCAAACTCCTGACAAGTTCTTGCCTCAGATTTAAGACATCTTGCAGGTAGAAAGAGACAGCAAAGTGTTTTAACTTAAACAGGGGAAAACTTATTATAGGAGACATATTTCTGCTGTCAAAAGCTCAGCCACCACTCATTTGTAACCAGATTCCCCTTGGTCACCATTGAACAAGGTCATCACACCTTAGTAATGGGAATAGGCATGGAGGCACTCTTTTTTAGTTCCTCTTACTCTCAGTGGTGTTTTCCTCGTATTTTAGCCTCTGAGTAAGACAAAATGAACAAAGAAAGCGTTCATGGGGTTCATTGAATTGATGCACTGGATTTTCACCCATTGAGACCTACCTTCAAATACTAGTCTGACTTTCAGATGAAAATGAGCCTGATATGTGCCTGCTCTGATGCTGGATTTTTGCACCTTCAATAAAAATGCTGCAAGTTTCTCCTTGACTGACTGCTGGCAGGTTTACAAAGGGAGACATACTGCTATTCAGGTATTTGCAATGATAGATGCTGTATCAATATTGTGGAGCCTTTGGTCAGAAGTAAGGTGAAGTGTCAGAATCAATCTATTTTAGAAAAAGCCACTTTCTGAGGAGAGCAGTCTTACACTGAATTTTTAACACATTCTCTTTCCCCAAATGCGTCTAAACATAGCTTTATTTTTATCCAACCAGAAGAGATCCTTTTGTCCCCCATTTCACCTAGCTTTCTCCTCTTAGGGGTGTGTGTTAGTCATCGATGTACTCTCGTGAAGAATAGTGTGACAAGGACACCTAAGCAAACTGCGTTCTCATTAGTATAACATGTTGCACCTGTTTGGGCCATACTTATAACTGTGCTTTTATGCAAAGAATGGAAACCTCTTGTCTTATTTCAAGCTGATGACCAATACCCAAAATAGTCTGAAAAGACACTCCAGGTGAATGTTAAGAGGCCTAGGAGATGTGTTCCTTTTCTTTACATCTTTTACAGCCATGCAGATTCACATCTGTGGGGTGATAACATCAGGATAAGCCCTGTGAGGGACAGTCCTGTGGGAGTGGTGGGATGGTCATGTCTTTTAGGATACCAGTGCACATGAATACTGCTTTTGCCAGGATCTATCACCTCATTTGCATTAATGCAGAGTTAGATTTCTACAGCAGGCAAACTTGTGTTTGCCATGGTAGCGCTTGTCCTGTTGACGGTGCTGAGTGATTCTTAAAGTGTTCAGTAAATCAGTGAAATTTTCTGAACAGTGGGAAGTTTTTTGATGTCATTAACAAAAGATGTGTGTTAACTAGCAGCTGCAAAATTAGAGAAATACAGTAGAAATTGCTGCTTTTTTTTTTTCTCTTTCTGCTGCATCCTGTGTGAACTACTCAGCCTACAGCCCGGAATGGCCAGTACTCCAAAATGTCCATAGCATTCAGGATCTGAATATTTCAATTTTCCAAATATTGACTTAGCTTTTATGTCCTGCCCTCCCTGCTCCCAGAATGTTATGAGTCAGAGCATTGCCTGCCTTACAATTCTTTTCCCTGTCAGTTTTCATATCACACTTACCTGGAGAGCGTACGAACACTTTTCAGTTCGGCGTTAGCCAGGATGACCACGTGTCTGTCTCTGATCAGGGTGCAGTCTTGCCAAATGGGCTTCATTTGCACTGAGCCTACCATCCAAAAATAGGCAAATAGGATCAGGGAAGGCAAGGCAGACAGCACTAAATGTGTAACGATACCAATTAATGAGTGCTTGCCTTGTTCTGGAATATGGGAAACCATTTCACAAACCTACTAGGGTTGTGTTTGAACAATAACTGCCTACTTTCTTTTAAAGGGAAATAATCTTTATTTCAGTTTACTGCTTCTAGCAGTGTCAGCTTCTTTAATTATTGCTATTTAATTATGTCTTAGCATTTGAACTGTCCTCATTAACCTTCATCAGAGTGAGACACCCAGGATAATACAATGGCAAAGCCAACATCTTGTGTAATATTTTTTTTCCTCCCTCCACTCCCTTCCCAAATCTCCGGAATTCATTAATTGAATGTTAGAGCATCTGGGCCACTTAAGTATTCGAATCATGCAGCAACATGGGTAGTGTTAGCCTGCTATGGCTCAATAAACCTCTCATTCTCTTGTTCACGGTTCATTTGAATTTTGCAGAAAACTCTGGGAAAAAAAAAATGAGGCATTCAAATAAAAACGGTGCCGATAATGGTAGGAGGAGATGAAGAACTCAGACAAATGTTTACCCTAAGTACTGTGTGTATGTGGCACTCTCATCCCTCTAATTGAAAAAGGAAATGGGCTTTAGAGCAGAAACCCATGAGCCAGAGCATCCAGCCTCTATTCCTGTTTGACCTTCAGCTGTCACTATAGCTGTCCTCTCTAGCTGAAAGCTGAGTTTTTATTTTATGCTGCTAAAGTAGCAGAGCCTAATTTCTTATTTGACAAGTGTTCTAAGATCCTGGGAGGAAAGGTATAATAAAAGTGCAGAATAAAACTATATGTGGCAGTGTTACTCCTGCTTCTAATGGATTTTAGTAGGAACTTTAATCCCTTTATCTACCATGAATAGATATATTGTCTATAAAAGAAACTTTAAGCTGTTTCACTTCACTTTGGTAACACCATGGTAATGCAAATATGCCTTCGGCGTGTGTCTCATGACAGTGGAAAATGAAAGTGCAGGAATAAAGTGTAATGGCTATATTGGGGATTCTTTAATGCAGTTGCTGGACTTAGGCAGGACTTCTGTAGTTTTCTTCTAGTTCTTTGCTCTCCACACCACACAAACCTGGTTTATGCTGCCTTTTGTCCCACCATAGTGTATTCTCAAGGCTTGGCTTGGATTAGGCCATGGTGGAATAAAATGTAGGCTGTGTTGCACCTAAGAGAACTGTATCTGTGAACTGACCTGAGGTTTTATTCAGATGACTCAGCTGTGAAACTCCTGTGTAAGGGAGAAGCAGGATGATATTTTCACACTGAGAATAGCTTGTGGTAAGCATGGATGTACTGGTAAGAGGAAAGAGCTGATCCTCATTTCATAGAGGGAGGAACAGGGAGAGACTAAACCAGACTCATTTTAGTTAAATAGGTGCATTTACTGGAGACTCCAGGCTCACTTTGCAGTCAGTGCAAGGAGATTGGAAGATGCAGAGGGTGCCTGGTCCTGCCGACACCAGTTTTGCCCTCTGCAGGTGGTTGGCTCATTACTTAAAATCTTAAAGCCAGGTGGGATGAATCCTGGTTGGAAGCCAGGGTACAAGAAGGCAGTTAGGTGCTTGACTCCTCCTTTATCATCTGAATCCCATGGATTCCAAAAGGATAGAGATATCTGAGTAATCTTCTTGGATGTGTTCCTGCCTAATCTCTTTCCTGCAGCCTTAGGACTTTCTTTGTCAGATGTTGCTCTCTTGTATTTTTCCAGGGAGCCAGAGGAACTCTCCTTTTCTCTACCTGAGGCTACAAGTGAAGTTTGTTTTTTTTTTTTTCCCACGTAACATTTGTTGCTAGTGTTGGCAGAGGGGCTCCTGCGTCAGTTTGGTTCTGTGCTGTTTGACTGCTGGGACCAATGTGCAAAGCTTGCTGTTGTCAGCACACTAAAGATATCCAAGGTTTCACCTGTAAAAGTCAAGCTGGATGGGAGAGAAGGCAGTTCTCTTTTGAGTTTAGGATCTGAAGCACCATGTCTGACATAGATATGGTTATGGGTTTCTCAGTCATACAGTGAAACTTTTTTGCTTTTTGAAAGAGTTGTGTCGTGCTTTTCCGCCGTAACATCAGGCTGGTCGATGGTGTTCTGGCTCTCCTGCCGCTCGTACCTGCTGCAGAAGTAGCATTCCTACTGAGACTGTCACTGTTCTGTTTTGCTTGTTATTTCTCACTGGACTTGGTGAGGCTTTGGATTTTGCAAGGGCAGGTTCTTCCTCTCCCAGTCCTTGATAATTAGGAGTCTGGAACAAATGCTTATTTTGTGTCTCTTATTCACAACTTGCATTCTGTATTTGTTAAGCTTCAGTTAGACACTCTCTATCTACAGATAACTGAGTGAAACCTCCCCTCTAGAAACCTTTGACCTTGTCTCTAAAAAGAGATCTTGCATTACCCTGAACAAGGCTGTCAAAATCCAGGTTATTTTACTGCTTTCCTCTTGTTAAGAACTTGATGTTTTTTCCCCTCTCTTCATGCAGAAGCAAATAGTTTTCCTTTCTTTCCTCATCTTGTCTTTTTTTTTTTTCCTCTTTCCATGCCTGAAACTGCAAGTGAAAAAGAGGAATGGAGGAGCCATAAGCAGTGTAAAGAAAATGACAGACTGCTCTGTGTCACTGACTCTGCAGAACAGGTCACCGGTCAGAGATATTAGCCTCTTATTGCCTGTGCTCACTATTTCATATTTTTTTATTTGTCTTTACTGTTATTTATCCAATGTAGAGACATGCATTTTTTTGACGATCACCAGCCAATAATTCCACATTTGTCAAAGAGAAAATGAGACAATCATCGTGTGCCCTGGTATTACTGGAAGGGCAGATTAGATTTGCTCAAAAACGGTGGCATTTTATGGTTACCTTCATGCTCCGTAAATAGAGGAAGAGACAGATTGAAGAGATTACTTTACAAAAAATTCCATTTCAAGTCACTGGGGAAACAGGTAACCTTCAGATCTGAGCTTTGTGTAAGAATGCAGTGGAAGAGAGAAGATTTCTATTAGCACTGCCAGGTTCTTTCAAAAAAATATACTGTCTGCTGCTCTACATCAACCTTCCTCCCTGTTTTCTCCTTTCCACCTACCTTGTCCCCTGGGAGTGCCATTAGAGATGAGGCAGCGACTCGGGGCAGTTCCTTAGCTGAGGCAAGTAGTTATAGTTCCAGTGGCTTCAGTGGAGCGGTAACAATTTACGCTGGCTGAAGGATGGTCCCTCATGGTTTGAACCTGACCCAGTGGCTTTTTTGCTACAGTACTGGGATTTTTGTTTGTTTCTCTGTAGCAACAGAGATTGCTTGTAAAGTTTTCACCTGTATCCAGAGTTTGAGGCTGTTCATGACTGGAGTATTAATTTTTTTCAGAACAGTTCCAAATCAAAAGTTGGGAAGGACTTGGTTTGGGTAGGCAGTAAGTCTGGTTTCTGAAAGAAAAATCTATGGATGTTTCAAAACAAATAATTTTAAAAAGCCTAGTTGTAGGAATAGGAGAGGGAATGGCTGTCAAAGGATCTCTTGCCATGTACTGTGTGCTTTTCCTATTCCCTAGGTATTCAGTAGTGGCTATTGCTGGAGGCAAAGCAGGAGGCTAGATGAAGCTTGGTCTTATCCAGATCATGTGTCATCAAATCAGATTTTTATTCTCCTGTTTATGCTTAGATTGAGGAAGAATGGAAATATTCTGCTGGTTTAGTGACAGCATTAAAGGAAGGACTGTTGTTGTGCAGAGCATAACCCAGTGCAGATCTCTAATTTTTAGTGAGGAGCCAGAACCTGCCACTTGTAAAAGTGCTCTAATATTGATCTCTTTAATGCAAATTGTCACAGGAGAGCTTTTTTTCACATACTTTTGGGTGGCAGTGGAATAAAAATGAGAACTTCTGGATGCTTGTTAATCCAAACATCAAAACTATGTCTATCTTTGCACTTGAGCTGTCCACCTGCATGGGACTATTTCAAAAGCAATAAATGAAATCAGATCATGGTCTATCGTGCATGCCCTGTACCCACCACAAAAATAAATTGATGCAGTTGGGATAAACTAGTTGTGTGTCAAGCTTGGATGTGTAGCTACCAAAATATCAATGAAACGATAAGTTTCCTTTAATAAAAAAGATTCAAATATGATCTCTTCTATCCCTGCTTTATTTAGGTTTAAATAAAACTTATTTTTATGCGCAGGAGCCACAGATGGAACATTTCCTTTCCAGATACTTCAGGTGATTGCCCATATTCCCCAGACTCATCATATTTAACTTATTTCTGCTAAGCTTTTTAACCTTCTGAAATGAACCATCAGTTTCTTTGATGTTGATCATCTACCTGGTGCAGCAAGCTATGTGAATTCCCTATTGCAGTTCAGGCTTACCTTGTTGTTAGTCAGAGAAACTTGAGGTAGTAAGATACTCTGCTGTACTGGCTGGTCTATAAGCACACAGGGGAATCATGGATCTATTGAAGTCAATGGCAGAATTATCTTTTTGTCTACAATTTCATGCTTAGGGAGAAACAGTACTTACTTGAAAGGCCTGAGAATGTAAATAGACAAGACTGGAACCTAAACATGGGAAAAGGAACTGAAAGGCCAAAGGAGGTTATAGTTTGGGGTGTGATGAAGGGGCTGAAGGCCTGTTGAAATATACACCGGCTCCATCAGCCAGTTATGAGGACCTAGTTTTTCCATCATGGTTGTTCGGTCTCTATTTCTCCTTTTGCTGAGGTTGTCTCACTTCAGAAAGAGGAGACGACCCTTTTCCTTGTCTGTGATGGCATCTAGGTGTCCTGTTATCTACCCCTCTCTAGATAAAACCACCCCTCTGCAGAATGTGCTGTCCAAATGTGAGGTGTAAGTAGTAGATCTCATAAGAAGTCAGGTATTTATTTCTGGAACACCTTCTTCTGCTGTCACGGTATTTTTTCATGTAATTCCTTGGCCCAGCTGTTGTAGTAGGTAACTTTTTATAGCGTTTGCATTGCTGTAACTCAGCAATCTGTTGAGTTGCTCAGTAAAAAATAGCCTTTTTTTTTTTAATAAAAGAGGAAATTTAACTTTGCTCTATTTTTGTGCAGAGCTTACACAACTGCTGTAGTTTATGTCTGCTGTTGAGCTTGTCAGCCCTGGCAGTGTCCTGTTGAGAGGCCTCCTGGTGTCAAGTGTGCTCCTTTGCAATATGAAAAGGAATTTGTATCTGTAATGAATATTCATACAATAAAGACATGAGCGATCCACAGATAAAACAAAGGATTTTATCCTCACAAAAGCCGTACTGTGAGAATTAATATGAAGGGAGTCTTATATCACACAATTCCATCTATCTCATCACAGGATCCAACAGGTGCAATTCTGCCCAAATTGATGGAGTGGCTTTCATTTACCCCAACAGTGAATTTGTTACCTACCCAGCCAGACCTAATACTTTTTGACATGAATAGATGAGAAGATCAGTCCATTAATGCAGAAGATTTAGTAGCTCTTTGGTGAGTTTTTGCCATCTTTGACATTTCAGAATGGAGCTTAATGATGCAGCAGTTTAGCATAAACAACCTGACTGCATGGGGACATTTCTTTTCCTCTCTTTCTGCTGCCTTCTCCAGGCTTGACATTCTCGGTGTGCATGTGACTTGGGACAGTAGGGTCCCTTCTTAAGTACACCTACAGGCTCTGCCACAACTGTTAAGCTTTCTTTGTGAAGCAGGAGTTCTACAAGGGCACAGGTTAGTCAGTTTTGCGGAGCTTAAAGTAATCCCGTTTCCCTGGTTCCTCAGAAGATGCTGTGTTTAAAAAAAAAAAATAAAATAAAAAAAAATTACACACTTTAATAGAAATACTTTTCCTTCATTAAATTAAATCTCTAAAGCCCAATAGCATTTTCAGTGCTTATATGAAAATGCCAGTGGGGATTTGAGATTAAAAGCGGTATTTTTGTACAAGTCAATGAAGATCTCAATAGGAAAGAACATTCTTCAAATATAAATTCCTTCAGTATCAAGAAAGACAGATTTTCTACTTAGGTCCTTGATAATACTTCTCCCAGCCTTGTTATGAAATTCTGTTTTCACATATCTGATATGAGGCTGTTACACTTTAGCTCTCTATTTAATGAAATCTTATTAATGGTGCCTTTTTTATTATAGAGATATGCCAAGCTACTCAGATTTAATTCATGTTTAACAGTAAACATGAGGTGCTCTGACCCATTTGTATGCAGCTCAGGTTCTCTTTTTCTATCCAAAAGCAGGATTAAATGGCATATTAAAAATAAAAGCAAAATATATCCACTATTGGCTTATATTAGTTTCATCTGGACATACATTGCCATGAAAGGCCACTGCACATGTGTGACCCACAGCTAGAGGAGTAGGAAAGGAATATACTAAAAACCAAATTCTCAAGAAAGGGGTTTTTTTGGTGGTTTAGTGTTGGCAGTTTGTTTTTTTTTTTTTTCCTCTCTTCCTCTTCTGATGTCTCCAATCCATTCAAGCAAAAAAAACCCAACAACTCAAGGTCTGCATTTTTGTAGATAAAGTACTGAGTGATCAAGGTGCAGATTTTGGGAAAGTGCTTTCCAAATTCTTTCCCAGTGAAGAGATGAAACAGGCATAAGTTTTAGTAATAAATGCATGGAGATGTAAAGTTTTTTCCCATTCAAGGATCTCAAAGCAACGTATAAAACCAGGTGATCATTTCTAGTGTTATTAAAAAGGAGGTAAACAAATTGAGTTGTGAAAAGAGGCCCAGAAAAAGTAGTGTGGGTGTGTACGGTCACTGTGCCAATTTTAAAGACATCTGATCTGCTGCTTATGGGAATCATCAGCCCTTCAGTAGTCATCTGTGCTCCCAGAAAAAGCAAAGAATAAGATTTAGAAAAACAGACAAGTCAAGCCACCTAAGCAGAGCATACTGAAGAACAGACCTTGAATGCTGTCTGTATCTTAAATTCACTTATTTACTCAGCACTGAAGGCACTCTCACTCTGGATTCTCTCCTGGAGTTAGACAGGCAAGACAGAGGATGACTGGGAAAGAGCAACAACAATTTGACACAGCCTCTGTAATTTTAGGTTTTCCAAACTCTGTGTGCTCTAAATTTGAGCCTTCAGAGAGGACATATCCTCAGGCTTTGGGGGTGGGAAGAAGCTCTTATTTCTTCATGCTGAAGCTACTTTTCTTTGTCATCCAAGTCAATATTTCCTAGGTTAGCTGTTGAGCAAGAACAGTTGTGATGCTGTAATCTAGTATTCAGAGCGTCAATGTGAAAGGAGAGAAAACAGGATTCTGGTTCATGGGCTATTCACTGCTAAGTATTTATATTAAAAAAAAAAATCCTGCAATATAATGTATTTAGGGTACTCCTGGAAGTGTGAATGTAGTTTTAGATGCCTTTAGGCTGAGAAGGGTTTTGCCTGGGGACTTCCCATACACTGGGTACATCTGCTGAGCCTTTAGGTATTGAACAAATTGGGGATTGTTGCCACTGCTTTTTCACTGCTGTAGTTTTTTGTGGTGCTCTTCCATTAGGTGCAAATTGGAAATGCCTGCTAAAAACTAGTGGGAGAGGCAGAGGTACGTGGATTTCTGGGGGACTTGGCCAAAGGAAGAACTCTGGTTGCCTATGGATACTGACATCTGAACTGTGTGACAGCTGAATGCAGTTTTTGAAGATCTAAACTATGGACTTAAACGGGATTTTAGGCTACTTTAGTTGCTAAATCTGCTTGTGGATTTATTCTCCAGTGCCTTTTGAAAGGTTACTCGTCAGTTCAGTGGAACAGCAACAAAAAGAACACAGGATTTTTGACTTCCATCCCCATATTCAGACAATGCTACATCATGTGTTCGACACGGGACAATGACCTTCAAAAAGTTTTCTATAATTTTAGAAGCTTTCTTGAAATTAGGACAGTGGTCTGGGTTTCAGCCTTGACAACTTCTGAAAAAATCTCTCCAGGGTTCCATTCTAAATGTCATCAGTGTGGACATGTCTGGTTTGAAAGTTTAAATTCTATGATGGTGGCAATCTGCTTGAACTTAACGGCATAGAAGCTTTATTTTTTCATCTCTGCCTTGGAAATATGTAGGACTGCATGAAACCAGCACTCTGGAAACAAAGCTGCTTAAATCAAATCCACTCCGAGTTTTGCATGCTGTCTGTATGGTAATAATTGTGGCTAATGGGAAGATAGATTCTACAGTTATTATAATCAATTGATCAGGAATGCAAAGATAAAGCAAATTAGGAGTAATCTGTTCACTGCTTCTTCTAAATCAGCTCATAAACTGAGAAGACAGACATTGCAAGTGCTGGCCCAGCATTTCATTCAAATCAAGCTTTTGTCATTTACTGATAAGGCTGGCAGGGTTAAATCCATCAGTTGCTGCTGCTGTTTTTCCACTTGTCTGAAGTATCTAATTTTTGTTTCATCTGAAACAGCTCTAAATCTCTCAAATGTTTTTTGACTGGAGAAGGGTTGGGTAATGCGGCTTCCATCAGAGATGTGGGTCAGCCAAAGCAGAGGGTGTCCCCACAGCCTGGTGGGCGGGGATAGAGACACGTGGGGAGTACAGATGTTTTGCCAGCAGTTATGCCAATGATTTAGTAACCTGTATTGGGCAAGCTGTTTAACCCATCTTAGCTTCAAGTACCTATCACTTGAATGGGCTTTTCTCTTACTGACAAATTGCTGCTTGAAAAATACCTGTTCTATAGCCTGGGGGATGTTTGGGAGGGATTATCAACTCCTGTACAACTGGGGGACACTTAGCACAAATAGGAATGTATGTGATCATGTTGTGTTCACTGATTTTTAACTCCATGAGGAAACCCCAAGGTTGACTGTTTGCTCTGAAGTCTCCCGTTGATAAAGGGAAGTAGTGCTGGATTCCAGCTCAGCTGAAGGTCATTAGCATTCTCCAGCTGTATTACATGCAGATTTTCCTGGCTCACAAGAATAGCATTACATGGAGTATGCATCCTATATCAGCAAAAGAAATGCATGCACACAGAGATATAGCCAGGGTTTATAGGCTTATTAGAAGATGTATAAACAGTCCTCCACCTCCTCTGTCCTTATTTCCCACTGACATTCCCCCTGGCTGTGTTTTCCCTTCCTCACCCTTATGTACTTTCAACAGATTGGGGTGAGAAGGGTTGTTTTTACTTTAAATAACTTAAAATCAGCAGCATAGCCTTTGATCTATCACCACTCTGTACTGGCTGTCCCTTTGGTGTGCTGAGAGTATGTGGGGGCATAAATATAAGCTCAGTTCTGTAGCCTTGGCTCAGGAATTCAAATGCCAAGTGGCAAAGTTCCTTATAGTGAGGGGAAGTGGATAGAGCTCTCCTTCAAATAGGAAGCGTTGAGCAGCCAAAATTGTATCAAGTGATATAGGCATGCATATTGATATTTCCCCTATATTTGTTTGGGCACTTCTGCACCGTGCAGCATATGTAAACTGAGCCCTGTTGGCACCAGGGTAATTTGGGTCTGGGATGGTGCAAAGGATGTCTGGGGGAACATGGGGAAACAGACTAATTTTCTCTGCCTCCTTTTAATCTGTGTTTTCCTACTTAAATTTGGGTGGGGGTGGGTGGTGGGAAATAGCATTGCTTCTGCAGATGTAGCAAGATGTCTGCAGAGGAAACCCTATTGCTTAAGAATAAAGTAATCCATTGCAGTTGTAGGCCACTGGACTGTAGGTCATCCAAATACACTCTCAATGGTACCAGCAGTTAGCTAGCTGATTGCCAGCAGTCTGTGCTAAATGGGACAATGCTCACACAACCCTACGTGATGTGGCCCTGCTAAAGCCCAATGTATGGCAAGGAATCCTCCATGCTTCTGGAGACATTTTCACTGCAACCATTGTCCCTTTGCTTTGAGAAGCTGTTGCTGGCTCAAACCACCTTCAGTGCTGTGCTTTGGATGTTCCAAAATAGGTTACATCACATGAAGCAGAAGTCTAGAATAAGAATCTGCGAGATGCCTTCCTGAATACCAGGCTCTTCTCAGGACTTTGGTAAGGCAACTGAAAGCAGCTCTCTATGAATGAGGGTCATTTTCCTGCATGATTTTTTTTTTTCTATTTGCTAGTGTCCAGTCTACACTAGAAAGACAGTGAGGTGCACAAATGCCATGATGAACGACATGGTCTGAAGCGTCAAAGAACTGAATGAGGCAGGAAGATACTGGTGGGTAGGGAAGTTACTTAAAGGTCATTGAAGTGATTTTCTTGCACCTTTTTCCATTTTCATAGGTCTCATAGAGCCTGTACAGCATATGTAGCTGGCACCTTTAGTAGTGTTAGATGGGTAAACATATCACAAAAGAATTCCAAGTGAAAAAGTTCTAGGCTTTATGGTTCTTTTGGTGCTGAGTAGCTCCTCGAGTTCAAGCCACTTAATTAAAGACCAGTCAACAATGTGTCACTGCTGATGGAAGCAATGACACTATCTCAGGCTGTGGCATCCCTCTGTGATGTCAACTAGTGTCTGAATATTTTTCTCCCCCTCTTAATTTTTTTGGTAAATATCCCCATTGTGCACACTGACTCACACTTTGTATTAATGAGAAATGTAAGGCTTTAAAAAAACAATTGCACTGTAGCCTCATTACTATGAAAAATCCATTACGTGGAAGTCATTTGTCAAAGCCAACTGTTTAGCTGCTGTAATTTACATATTTATCAAGTTTGATTGGAATGTAATGACTTTGACTTTCTTCATTTTTTTTAACCTTTCTAACCCTGTTTCTGTAAAGAGGTTGTTTTCTTCTTTGTGGGAAAGGACAAAATATAATTAAATTTACATTCACTAATAGATCTATTACTGTTTCAAATAATTTATATTTTTTTAATGTTGGAAGTGACTTACACTTCTATGTTTTTGCATGGAAATTGATGTGGCATCTTATCAGTCCATGAAGTTTTTGTCTAGTACCAAGGGGTCTGGCTGGCAAAGAATAGACAGCACAAGGCTCTGTAAATGAGAATGAGTGTCAAGATATGCAGTTAATATCGGATCTCCATAATTCTGGTAGTTGAAGGATCAGACATGCATGGGTTTCCAGCATAATCACATGATTTATTATGGATGATTACTTTCATTTGCATCTGATGCTGGGAGGTTTCTGACAGCACCAACTAGAAGCATTATATTCCCTTGAATAAAGGGCTGGAGATCCAGGAGGCTGCTGAGGACACGGATCCACATAAGCATCTTACACCCCAGTGATCTGTTACAAGATAGGCAGGCAGAGGTGACAAGAGCGTGCTGTAGCAGCTGATACTGGGAGCTGCTAAAGCTAAGCAAGGTGGTACTGCTTGTTTGCAACTGGCCTCGAGTGAAGAAATCTCTTCCCCCTGCTATGGAAAAGGCTAGAAAATATGATACAGTGGCTGCAAGAATGTTGGGTGAAGAGTAGAATGACATCTCCTCATCTGAGCATTGAAACTTTATAAAAAGATCGTAAGGACACGAGAATTGAGCAGACCTGTGCTGTGCCTGTGTGTAAGGGTTCATCTGAAGGGGTCAGTTCCTCTGGAATGGTCTATGGACTGAGCAAAAGCTTAAACAATGCATACAAAATTAAGGCATTTAAAAAATATAAACACCAAGGGAAGAGGCAAGTGAGAAATAGATTGAAATTCAGCAGAAGAAATTGCTGGCTGAATATCAGGAAAAATATCCTCAGGGTGAGACAACGGAACAGTTTTCCACAGAAATTGTGTGTTGGCCATATAAGGATGATCTAGACGAGCTAAAAGGTCCTTCTCAGATCAAATGTGAAGGGGAATACAGATATTTTAGTGACTAACTTTGAGAGGCAGTGAATATCAAGCAGCAGGTGGCCAGCCACAAATATAACCTACGTGACAAAAAATGATCTGCTACAGAAGCTCTGGCATCCAGTTTGTCAGCCCCTTTCTGTCCTCTGCTGCTTCACAGCATCTCCCACTTGACATTCCTGTCTTTGACGTGTCCCATCCTTTAAATAAACGATGACTGAGAGTGATCCCCTTGAGCTTCAACTTGGAGCGTGTTTTTATTAATTTATTTCTTGCTGTGCTAAGATTTCTTCCCTCCACTTTTAAAGGCTCCTTTGACTTTAATTAAAATTCTCCATAGGCTTATTGCCTTGAGAGAGAGTGCGCGTGTGTGTATAAATTGGTTTTAACAGTTTGCTGACTAGATACGTTTTACAAAGCTCACACAGCCTTCCAGGGTGTGTGTGTGTGTGTGTATGCAGACAAAATGTGTTTCACATACTCACCATGTTATTATATTGATTGATGGTGCCTCTGGAATTTATTGATAAGTAATGATGCGACCGAAAGGACTATTAGGATTGGTGGACATTTAGGTGAATGTGAAGTTAATGTGGTGCTTACAGAGATCTTGAGGAAGAATCACATTTGCAGGAGGAACTATTCTTGGTTTCATGTAAGGCAGGGCACAGATGCAGCAGGTTGGTTAGAGTGGGAGAAGGTTTTACATGTCTAGGTGCAATTCAAACATCTTTGTGAAAATTGTTTTTGCAACAGGGGGTAAATGTCATAAGCAGAATCTGACTAAGAATGGTAGTTTACTTAATTCTTGACCCTTAATGAGGTTGGAAAGTGCCCTACCACTGGACAAGTGTGTCACCCTTTTATTTTGAAAGAAAGGATGAGGGTGTGACAGACTTTCTCTTGACAGACTGTCAGATATGTGGTATAGGTCAAATATTGTTAGTAAGCTTCTGTCTGAGGTTGTGTCTATGAGACTTGCAGATGCTGGAGTCCTACTCAAAAGTGAGTGGAATACATACACCTAGGCAAAGCTGATTGAGGACTGTTAAGACTCCTCCCAAGCCACAGATTCCCTGACATGGTGTCCCTGTGATTAAAAACTGTGAAGAATCCATGACTAAAAGTAGGGACTTGGCAGCGTGTCCAGGAGAGGTCACCCCACTTTTTGAAAAGAGGATGCTTTCCACCCTGTCTTTGCCATCCTCCTTACAACAAAAAGAACCTGTTTCTCATCCTGGTTCACCACCACTGGGTAACATTACAGTAAAGAAGGATTTATTTGTGACTGCTTTAGGGACACGTGCGAGGGTTTTAGCCCTGAGGGTATCCTGCGTCCCCTGTCTTGCTGTACTTTGAAGTCTGAATTTGGTGTGTAAGCACGTCTACTGAGCATCTTAATTTTTGGTACTGTATATCCAGGTCTGAATTCTGATTTCAGTCAAGCTGCGAATGTGAAGAGAGAGGCTCTTCACTGGTGTCTTTTTCTTGTCTTGCGGGTGCAAACCTCTCTGGGAAGAGAGTGTTGGTGCTTCCTGGAGAGGTCAGAGTCACGTTCTAAGGAGCACTGCTCTCCATGAATCTCATTTCAGCAGGCTGCTTTTTATTGACTGCTAGCTCAGCTGCTGAAGAGCACACTGTCATAGTTCAGCAAAGGCCAAAACCTCTTGCAGAACACCTTTCACGTCCTGGTTTGGATCACTGCTTTTAAGCCAGGTCTTGTACAATGAAGGCTTTATTCTGCTTAACCCTGTTCAGTCCCTCTCCTTCCTCCCAGGAAGGGTCTGATAAAGCAAAAAAAAACAAGAAATATAATCATCTCCTGTGTCCTGGAATTAAGCATGGGGTGTCCCCACTTCTTTATAATTAGTGTTTTGGGAAGAATAAGAGAGAGAAGGGTTCATGTTATTCAAGTCAGTGTCTAAAAGGTGGAATACAGGAGGTGAATCCAGTGACAGCATTGGTTGTATTGCTTCACTGCTCGCCCAGGACTGAGCCTATAGCCCAGCTGGCTGAAACCTTGGTTTCTTTTCACTTTTTCTTTTTTTCCGTTCATAGAATGAAACCTGGCTCTACTTAAAACAAGATACCTGAGTAAGCATCTGTCCAGCTTTGTTCACCATTTCATGCCTCTCCACTTTTTTGAATTCCTGCTCCTGTTGTGCTTTTTGCCTGTTTTTTTTTCAGTGAAGAATATGAGGTGTAGCCACAGTGAGAAGACGTTACAGCTTCCCAGGAACATCTTTCCTGATTTCTGTGGGTGTTGTGTTGCAGCTTGTTCTTTCCCTATTATTTTATCCATTGGCCTTGAGAAGTTTAGGGATGCCAGACTGAAGAATTCTGGAGTTGCATCTTGTAGCAGCTATAGATGTCCTTTTTGGAAGGATCCACGATGAGGCCAAGGATGTGGCTCTGCATCTCGGAGAAACTCAGAGTTTTGAGTATAGTTGTACTGGGACTCTCAGTTCTGTACTGAAGTGCACATGGTTTTGCTCAATTTTTATATGGGGAAAATCTAAGCACTGAAGTTAATCACAGACAAATCTACAGCAAAACTGTAAAGAACAGAACAAAGGTGTCCTGACTGCTCCTGTAACTGCTGCACTACTCTGAGTAATTCCCTCTTTGCTATCTTGGCTGAAATTCTGACATAAATTATTCTCTTATCTTTCAACCCATGCATACTTATAGCAAACAAACATAGCCTTAGCCCTCTCCACTGGAGAGAGCTGGTAGAGAATTGCTTTATAACAGGCCCTAGCAATATCTTTTGAATTCCTGGATTTTAAAGATAAACTGAAAAAATATACTCATGTAACTGTAGTATTGCAGGTAGAAATGTCTTGCATCTGAATATTTTATTTCTATCCTTTTATATAAAGCAAAGGCTACCAGAACAGCGAGCATTTCTAGAGGGATGATAGCTGTGAAAAGAGACAGTAAGATAGGTACCAATTAGTATTGATTCCTTCCCTGAAGATGAGGTCTGCTTTCTTTGTGGCTGCAGGCAGTTCCTTAGTGTTTCTACCTTATCTTCACTCATGTGGGGTTGTGGAGCTCAGTTAAGAGAACCCTGTGGAACGGCTGAAGATCTTTATTACTCTCACTGGTGGTAACTGGAGAAGTGCTACTATGTATGTAAGCTACTGCACTTCTGCCTGGTGTAAAATTTTTAGAGAAATAAATAGGGTGTGTTTTGGTTTTTGTTGTTGTTTGTTTGTGGTTTTTTTTTTTTAGTTTGTAATTTAATGCTGTCTGTTGCAAGAAAAAAAAAAGGGGGAGTACTGTAGATCAGAGTTAATTTATTCAAATACAGATGGTGAGTCCTGACTTTATAGAATTTAAGGAAATATTGTTAAAAGACACTCAAGTAAAATACTCTTAGCAAATTGTGGCTAGATTGTTTTTGGCTTGGTGTTTTGTGGTTTGTGGTTTGTTTTTTTTTCTTTTCCCCGCAGGTGAGCTTTACTTTCTTGTTCTGTATCGTCTGAAGGACACATGCATTTTCTGGGATTTTGGGAATGATTTCTGGGGTTCTGGGATTAGACATCAAATTTAACAAGATGATGTATAGCTTTGAGGAGACACATTTGATGTACCACTTAGCCTTCCCATAATTTACTGCCTGCCTCTGGTCTCTGGAGGACAAGGGGTTTATCTGCACTCCAACCTGACTTTATAAATAGCAAAGGAGGAGAGGGAAAAACAAGGCAGGCTGGGGACCTGACTGCTAAACTGTTATGATATGACGGTGATGCAGGTAGGTGGCACAAAATGCTACTGTCTGCATCCTTAATTGTGAGTTGTCATCACCTTGGCCATTTGAGGACAATAATGTGTTGCTCATATTCCAGATTTTTATTCCTACTCATAGGACTGTATGTTCCAATGTTCAAATGTGTATGTATAATTTAAAAACAAAACCTCATGTTTTTTGGGAGTGGTTTTTTTTTTTTAGTGGAGACAAGGAGGGAGGAAAGATGTGAGAGTACTTTGACTAGTTTTGCATGAGGTTAGTTTTCCTATCTCAGAAGCGTATCAAGCTGACAGTATTAGACAGCCCAAATGGAAAAATGGTTGTTTCCAAGATGTAACGAAGATGAAAAGCAAACAAGTGGGGCTGAGAAGTAAGGGGGATCTTGCTCTATAGTCGTTTGCCATTTCTGATTTTGCAAATAGCTCTGCAGTGTCATTTGATCTATGCTTCAGCATAATTTTACCAGGAGACATTTCTGGCCTTTTGCTTTACAGTCAGATCCCTTTGCTGGGCTATTAGGTTGAAAATGCAGTCAAGTATTAACATCGAAACTGTTTATGTAACCTCCCACTGCATGGAACCCCTCCAAAATACTCTGCAATTGAGAGAGGGAAGGGGAATGAAGGGATGAAAAACAAGAGCTGGATAGAAGTAGTGCCTGCTCTGGGATTTAAATAGGTCAACTCATTTCAATAAGTAGAAGTCAGGCTGTTGATATATGCCCATCTACTTAAACTGTCATCAAAGTTCACTTAGCTGCACTCCAGCAGAGATTGTTGGCTGTTCAAGAGATGTGAAAGGCATAGTTACAGAGGACTTAAAGAGAGAAGAGGAAGGAGGAACAAAGAAATAGCCAGGCAGGGAGATCATACAAGTATTACACTTTCAGATTCCTGGTGGCACTGACAAGTGATAACTCTTTCAGCATCTACCTTCATAACACTGAGTCCCACTTTCCTACCCTGCCCCTGTGTTTGTGCTCACATATGGCATAAGTATAAATGTTCCTTTTTTCCCTTTTCTGCTGGAATGTATTTAATTTGCTTTGAACAAGAGCAAACCCAAATCCCAAGGCCTCTGAATAAGGGGGAGATATGGAGGGGAGAACACAATGAATGTCTTAATCCTGTGTCACCCTTTCTTTGAGACACTGTGCTACATTAAATTGATTTTGCAAATGAAAGCTAAAAGCTAAGCAAAAGCCACCAATCTATTTTGCCTAAAGATTATTTTAGTGCTCTTTATGTTCCCCTAAATGACAAACCAATTTGTTACCTGCCTACATAAACATTTGCCTATATTAGCACCAGAAATGTTTTATTTTTATTGGCCCAAACTTTATCTTTTTATGAAGACACAGGGGCCCAATAAAATTAGTGTGCAAATATAATACCCAATTTGCATTTTTCCATGGTCAGCAGAAAAGCTGAGCAAAATCAATTTGATATTAGGTCAGCATATACATCAATAAAGCATATGCACGCACAGGACCATTGTAATGGTCCCTGTAATTTCTATGCTGCCAGAGTAAAGAGATTAAATAATATTAAATGCTCCAAAATAGCTTTGCTTTTAAGAAGAATGTAAAAATAAAGAGAGATTTTGGCATAAAATGGGCCATAAAGGATAATAGTTGCACAATCTCCAACTTTAAAACATTGTGATGATCTCAGAAGCAGGCTTCCTGCTAAACGGCCCCAAGTCAGCAAAGCTCTTATGCAATGGTTATGTTTAAGCACACTTTTAAACACAAGAGAGGTCCGTCAACCAAATGACATATTTAAGCATCTGACTGAGTCAGGGCCAGAACCTGAATAGAAATCCAGAACTCGAGAGGTTTGGATCCAGTACTGATCATTATGTGCAGGACCGTTGCTGGGTAGAAGGTCCATGCACAAATGGCTAAACAAAACTCTGAGCTCCAGATGGAACAATCTGAACATGGTGGTAGGTGAGGTGAGGCAATGAGAACCTTGCAGGAGTACTTGCCCTGGGAGCCAAGGTACTGCTGCCTCCCTGTCCAGGTAAAAGTACATAGGAATTGGTGTCTGACTTTCAAAAATGCTAGTCTAGTCTTCGCTCATCTCTCTATGGTACAAATGGCATCATCTTTACCTTCTGTGCCGCTTAGTTGGCTTGAGCAGTACAAAGAAACTATAAGAAGGCAAAAAAGAAATGCTTGTGTTTATTTTACTTCAAGTCCAGAGGGATTTGGTAGTGACCAAAAATGATGTTCTTTTGTACTCTGTGTTGCTGAGATGTTGCATTCTTACCTGAAATGACATTTGTGACCAGAAGTAACAAAAATAAACGGAATTAGGTGCTAATCTGGTCTCTTAGCAAAGACTAGAGTACAGTAAATGCTGCTTGGATTTGATTTGCTAGAACAGGTTAATGTGGTAGAAACTAGGCTGTCAGGACAGCAACAACATCAATGTTTGCATCTGACGCAGGTGTTACAGTTCTTTTGGGCATAGACAAGCCAAGACAGCACAGTGAAGTGTAATGCAATAGAGTTCTTTTGCTTTCTCTGTGGAGTCTTTAACTCAAGGGTTTCACACATAAAATGCTGGCAACAGCCCACCTCATACTGCAAAGTACCTGCGAAAGGATGACAACATGGAATTTATTTGCAATGGATACACACATTTCATTAAAATATACATGGATATTTAAATTAAAGATTTTTTGGGGCATATTTTTTTAGGGTGATGGATTTCCATTTCTTCTGATTAGAGCCTTCTGGTCATCTGCAGATGGGGTGAAATGTGGGAGTGAAGAAAGGCAGGCTTTTCCTAGTACCTTGCCCCAAATTTGAAGTCCTCGGCAAAGGAGGGGAATTCACTTCCAAGTTCTCCTGATGGGCGTCAGTTAAAGGCTTTCTGAAGTGGACTTCTAGAGTCAGACTTGCTCTTCCTTAGTACTCCATCAGCCTTAGTACTAATTCGTGCACTTGCATTGTTACCGCACCATGGCTACAAGACTTGAAGAAACCACAAATCTGCAATCTCTCTGCAGTCTGTTTCTGCTCTGATGCAGTAGCAGGAAAGATCCTGGATGTTGAGTGAAATTCTACCTCAGTTCAGTTACAGCACTTCATTTTGGTAGTGCAAAGGGAATTCCATAAATTTAATATTTCTGCATGAGGTTTCTAGATACTTATTAAGCTACTACATACAGATACTGTCGTTTCCATGTTTTTATAGTAACAAAAATGAAAATACAATGAAAATGGCAAAGTGAATTTGCTGCCTTCCCATGAAGGTTTAGATTTTGATCTAATTGTCTTTTTTTTTTTTTTTTTTTTTTGTAGGAAATGTTTTTTGTGGGACTCTGTTTTAGTTGCATGAGTGTAAGATGTAACCAAGAGTGGAAATTGCTGTTTCCTGGGTGAGAGCTGGAGGGACTGTTGCCAGTGGGATTGCTTTAAGTGGTTGGCTTGTACATGCTATAGCACTATAGGAGAAGGAACATGAGCAGAGGGACAAACAGCACCAGAGATACTCAGAGTAAGAGATTTTAGTTGCTTGCTTGCAGCTAAATGGGTTGCTTTTCCTTATGGCGTTCACTTGGTCTTTATCAGCATTGTGGTAGATTTAGAGCCAGATTAGATGTTGAGGTTAGTGTTGTTTATTCTGACTACCACCTTAGATCTTCACGGCTTTGCCCAAGGGAATACTCCTCTGCAGCAGAGTGACAGGATGGTGGTGGGTGAGTAGCAGGCTATGAGGGTGTAACATGTAGTGGCAGATTGTTTAGGTCCCAGTTGGATTCTTAAGTCAAGGCAAATATTATCAATGATGATGGTAGTGGTAGCCTTCAGAGGAAAAAGCAAGTGTTTAGTCCAACCTTCAAGATACTTTCTGGAAGAGGAAATGAAAAAGAAATAATTCCAGGAATCTATAAATTTCTTCCCTTGTAAAACTTATTCTTCAAATAGTTTTGTTTCTGAGATTCACTGCTCTGGCAGCTGGAAGGGTAAAAGGTGTACCACGACAGACTGTTTATCTGCATTTCCACAATTGGCAAAGTTGTGGCTAAATGGAGTGTGCCTTTGTCATTTTGTTTAAGTGCTTTTGGCATCTACTGAGCCAGCTATACACTTCTAATCTTTTTAATTTTGATTGATCTTTTCAATCCTGAAGTAGAAAATAAGAGGCATTTTTCAATGTAACAAATTAAAATATGAAATGATGTATTGTAGTTTTTGTATCTATTACTGGTTTGGTGAGTTAACCTTGGCTAGCTGCCAGATGCCCACCTAGGTGCTCCCTCCTGTACAGCACAGGGGGAGAAAATAAGATGAAAAAGCTCATGGGTCGTGATAGACAGGGATATCACTTACTGTTGTGGGCAAAGCAGATTTGACTTGGGGGAGAATTAATTTACTTTATTGACAGTTAAAATAGATTTGGAAACTGAGAATCAAAGAGAAAAATTTAAAAAAACACATCCCTCCCCAGTTTTCTCAGGACCTATTTCACTCCTGACTCCTCTACTCACCCCATCCACCAGCTGTGTCAGGGACAGGTAACGGGGTTATGGTCAGTCCAAACCAGCTCCTTTCTGCTGCTCCTTCCCCCTCACGCTTCCCCTGCTCCACCCCCAGCCCTTCCTGCGGTCCATGAGGAGAATCTGGCCTGTCCGTAGTTATCTTTTATTTTTCTTTCCTTTCAATCTTTAGTTTTTAAGCTAATGTAAAACCACAGAGTGATGACAGCACTGTTGGTTTGGACTTGGGGGAGTGTTTGGGGGTGTGCATGTGTATATTTGCCATGCTTTTTATCACAGGATGTTATGGAGACCGAGAGAAGCATGCGAGGCTGAACAGATGATTTCCAAGAGCCCCCGTGGGATGTCTGGATGGATGGGTGATAATGTCCTTGTGCTGGGGTAGGGCTCGTGCTAGAAGCCCTGTCGGTAAATAATGCATCCCTGCACCAACCAGGTTAAAGTTGCTATCTCAAACTCTTGGGTGTTGTGGTATTCCAGTATAAACTAGTCTTTGGTTCATTCTGGAAGCCCCTGGTGCACCTTGTCCCATAGGCTGGCTTATGGGCATCCACGTTGCTTCTTATGTCCCGGTTCTACCAGCGTTTGCAGAGTAGCTGAACTGTGGTTGAAGAGGAGCGATGGAACTCAAAGATTCTGTCAGTTTAGCTTCTTCCCAGATGTTCACAGAGCTTTGTGCTTAGGCAGGTACTTCACTCACCAAAGGAACTTTTACCAGATTCACCCATGTTTAGAAGATGCTACTGAATTTCCTAGGCTTTCCAAGCTGCGTTAAAGGATAGATCCTTTCCCAAACTGTTAACAGAAACAATTAAGAAATGTTTGTTTGCTCACGTAGATCCACACATTCTGAAATCCAAACACTGAAAATTAAAATGGCTCTTGAAGGAAAAAAAAAAGTAATGGGTGACATTATTTCATCCAGCCTGAATAACATAAAGAAATGCACATGTGCACTCATACAAGCTGTATGTTTTATTGTTTCTGTATGAATTATGCAGGATACTGCTTAAAGAAAAATATTTATAAAGGTATTGTTGGGCTTAACAAACATGGAGAGAATGTCTGCTACATGAAGATGGACAGCCAGCTGTGCCTATGCCTGTTCTGAGCATTGCATGTCTGGGAGACTGGGTGCTATGGAAAGGTCTGTATGTTACAAGGTTGTGCATTCGCACTGTGCAGCAAACGTACTGGGCTGGAAAGTGAGTGATGCACTAGGGAGTGTAAACCAAGGTGTGGGTGAGGTTGTTTGGCACTGGGTGCAGGCTGGTAATTTGGTGCTCTTCCATCCCCTAAGGAAGCGGGCAAGGGAGGTATTGGTTTACCTCCAGTGCCACAACTCCCATTGACTCCAAGCAGCTTTGCCCTGAGCCCTAAAATGTGAAATTTCAGTTCCAGAGGAGAATGAACTGACAAATTATTTTAATAACTGTTACAAAGGGCAAAGCATAAATACCAAAAAAGTTGTAATCAAAACCAAACAAAACCAAAGACACAAAAAAACCCAAATTAATCTTCTGTTCAAGAGATTTTCTAACCAAGAGCTGTTCCAACTGCAAACAGTGGCAATCATGTTGCTGAGCATCACTTCTGCACTGAGCTGTCTCTTCAATGTAATGCTTTTTTTTCAAAGAGAGGAGGAAAACTCTTGCAAAAGTGATTCCAGCCTTCTCCTTTTGCTCCTTAAAGCTGGATTGCTGATTTTATCTCCTTCTTACCACATTACTTAACGTTAATGCAAATGATGTGGGGTGGTCATCAACTTCTAGCTGATGGTGGTGTGTTCCTTTTTGTGGCCTCCCACTTTTCTTCTGCAGAGAGAATTGACCCCACCAGCTGCTATGTTTGTCAGAGACATTCTTTCCTATATTTCTTTGCCTCTGGCACTCAAAAATAACAGAAGGTGGTGAAGCTGAATTATGAAAGAACAAATGAATGTTGGAGTTACAGGGTGAGCAGCTGTATGACATTTAGAGAGGAAATAAAAGGAAATAAAAAAAAAGAAACCTGCAGTGATTGTCTATTGAGAACAACCAAAAATATATCTATTATTCCTGTGGTGCTGTTAGGTTTGATTTACCTTTGGGAAGACTGAGCATGTCTAAGAATTCAGGAAATTAAAAAAATAACTCAGTTATGGTCTTGAGGTTTCCCAAACACCTTTGAAATTAAAAGTCTATGTTTGGGTATATATGTAATGCACCTACCTAATTAAAAGAAAAAAAAAAAAAAGCAGCTTGGATTTAGTTTCTAGTCTCGTTTCACTGTGTAAACTTTTTATTTCGAAACAGAGATTTAAACCATCTCTAGCAATTGGAACCTGCTGTGTTTAGTATTGCCCCTGCTGTGTGTGTGTGTTCAGATCTAGACATCTAACTGAGGTTCTGACCTCTTATGGTCCTTAAAATTCCTGGAACCCATGTGTATTTTTTATTTCCTGTTTATTAAATGAGTTACTGCACAAACAGAAAACATCCTGCTTGACCTGTTTAGTTTATGATTGAAGCAAGTGGCCAAAGTAGTGTGGTTTCAGTTCTGGGGGATAAACCCATGTTAAGATCAGCGTAGCTGGGATCTAAGTCTCCCTTCCACCCATCTGTAATTTGACAGGGACCTGGCACAATTTCACGCCATCACTGGAGAAGGTTGCTGGATTTAATCCTGGCCTCTTTTCTGTACTTTATTGTTTCTGAACATCTTTTTCAGTCAAGGTAGATGCAGTCCCAAATAGTTAAGGGGGAGGGGGGGGAAGCTGTCCCAAAATCTCCCAGAGCAAAGCCTGTTAAATGTCATTCGTTAGCACTTTGCCACTGTTTGGCACTGTTCAGGTTTGTATCAAGTGTAATTCAAGGTGCAATTGGCTTTACCCTGTGAATGGACTCCCACTGTTGCTTTTGTTGCCCCAGGGGAACATTTATCACAAGTGAGAGAGCAATTACAGTGCAGTTAAACTCACCATAGTAAATCTGGGTTTTTAAAAAGAGAGCAACTTTGTTGTTGCAGGTTTGGCTGTATGTCACTAGTTTTGCAGTGCTTGTGCAATCTGCTGTGTGGCATGGTACGGAGACCGAGTGATGCTGCCTCCTTTAATTATAGATTGTGTGATATTTATAATGTGTAACCAATTTTAATCAAAGGATATGATTTAATATTAATGGTCCTTTGTGTCCTGCATGTGGGACCCAGTTTAAGGATATTTATCTCTTTTTTTCCTTCTGTCCCTTGCCACCCACTTCTTCTGCAGTGAACCTGCGTCCAGGGGCTGAACAGAAAGTGGTGTTCATCACTGCCCGAGTCCACCCAGGGGAAACACCATCTTCCTTCGTGTGCCAAGGTGAGTGTCTGTATGAAGATGGCAGATCTGATGATTTCCTATTGATGTGCGTATTGGGTTTGCATAGCTTCGAATCTGAGAGAAGGCTGAGTTCACGTGACCTTTTTTTCCCACAGTGAGGATACTAGCAGAGTCTCTCATCTCTACCCAGCTGCCTATCTTCTTGCAGTGAATATATTATCTCTGAGTCTTGTGAACGTTTGCTGAATTTTGTCAGAATTGGACAATGGGCTCTGAAGATATTCAGGAAGAATTGACAGTCACACTCGTACATATGCAATGTGATCATTCAAGACTCCTTTTCTTAGGAAAACAGATTGGAAAAGCTCTGGGAGTGCTTCTCTGTTAAGTGCTTATGTTTTCTTGCTGTCTACTGTCTTCAGTTTCTTTTCCACCACAAAGCAGTGACCCTAGTTCTCCAGCTTAATTCTAAGAAGCCTCTATTTGTCTGAAGCTGCTGCTTTGAGGAGCACAGCTCCCAGTGGCTGACAGCTGTTACCCGTTCCTGCTAAAAATAGAAAGCAAATTGCCCAGCTCGTATTTAAAAAGAATTGTAAATCTCAGGCTTGGGGGTATAAATAAATAAATAATCCTGGCATGTGTTCCTATAACTTCATTATATAGGTCTGAAATATTGTACTTATGGTATGTGACTTTCTGAGGTGGTAAATTGTTGATGGTGTAAATCAATGTAACTTCCCCAAAGCCAAAGCAATATGCTAATCTACTACATCAGCTTGGATCAGGCTCTGCCTAGCCAATGGGTTGTATCAATCAAGCATATGCAGAGTTTATTACATTGGCTGCTTGTAATGCTGCAGGTTGGTTTGCAACTGACCCTGTTGGTACCTAAAGACCTCAGTGGGAAAGGTCTGGCACAATTTCATGGTCTTCTCAGTGTGCTCCTTATCCTGGCAAGGTCCTGTGCCTGGCACCTCTCTAAGGCAAAAGGTCAACTGTCACTTCTGCTGTCCTAGCCCAACGGGCTAACAGGACACTGGGCATCTTCTTGCCAGCCTGTGGAGTAGCAAAGGTAAAACCCTTTCTGTAACAAAACAGTGTTTCAGAGTGAGAGCAGGAAAACTCACTGAGTTTCCTATCTCCTGTGGTAGCATAGTTAATGTAGGGCATTATAGTACACACGTTGTTTGTTAATGAATATGGATTTTTAATTGGATGCTTTGATTCTGTTTGTGGCTGCTAGCATAGCCCTACGAAATGAGGGCTGAGGCGTACTGCTAAAGTGGTACTTTGTAAGTGATGTTATGTTATTTTGATAATGGAGAGTTTATTCAAAAGGAAAAAAGGGAATGTGAAAAAGTGGGTGGCAAGCTTAGCCTGATGAAACAACTGGATGGAAGTCATGCTCTGATTGTCTCAGAGAAACTTCATGTTTTGTAGGAAAAATTAAAACAAAAAAAGGGGGGGGGTAAAAAAGGAGGGGCCCGTCTTGGAGAAGCACATCAGAAACTTGCTGTGACTGCAGTTATAATGCACGCTTGACTCGCTTGGAAATGCACGGATCTGAAGGCACTGAACTCTGCTGTGCATCGAGCCATTCCACCCAGTGCAGATGAAGCTGTGTTGTGTGTATAATTAGCGTCAAGACAAGTAGAAACATTTCAAGGCCATTGCTGTGTTGTTTCTAGCATTGCCAAATGTGAAATTGGGTGCTTCCTCCATCTTTGGAAAGTTTTGTGTGGGAGAGTCAAAAGAACAAATAAAAAGGATCCCTTTGGTAGTCAAGAGAGGGCACAACGGGGAATTTTATTTCTGGAGTCTTGGGAAGCATTTTGGCAGACTTAGGTGTTGAAGGTTTAATATCCAAATGCCAGCCTGGTGGATATGGAATGTTATCAGGATTTTTTTTTTTTTTTTGGTAGGGAGGTTTCTTGAATGTTTGATTATGCTCACCACCTGAAGTATTAAGATACGGAAGCTAATCCCAAAGATTCCCCAGGTGCAAGCAGCATCTCTTATATGGAAGAGCAGAAATGTGACTGCTGAGGCCTGGAGAATCAGCCAATAGGGGAATGGATAATGAGTTACAAGCTTTCTTTTTTTTTTTTTTTTGTTCTTATTTTTTTTTCTTGGGTTTCATTTGGTTCGGGATCTGTCTTCCTCTTTAAAGCTCTAAGCTTGTAACTAACTCCTTACTCATATTTCCACCCATCTTTTAACTAGCCAAGTCTCTTCCTGCCCTTTTTGGCCTGCTCTCTACTAAGGATATATAGCTATGTGTAGCCCAAACACCAGCTTCCTGGGACCTGACAAAAGCTCCTTATTACATCTTCCACTTTTTCACTAGGCAAGATTCTGATAAGAAGCAAGTTGTCTAGCCTTGATACATCAGTTCCTGTCTATTGGTCCTTTGTCCTTCACTTTACCCACAGATTAAATCTAAGCAAGAATCTTTGTTCCTGTGGGAAAAGACCATAAAGTCACATCCCCATTTAGAGCTGTGTTGTTTCTGTGTCATCCTTCTTCACATTCCATTATGAAGAATCCACTAAAAACTGAATTGTGGGTACAGATACCTCGTATTCCTGCAGATGTACAAGTATTGTAAACTTGGATGCACAACTCTGACTCCTTACAATTGTGGAGCGCTTGCAGCAGTAGCCAGACCTCCCTAGAATCATTAGGCTCCTCATTCAGCAGTTAAAAAACAAGTGCTATAATATTTCACACATGGTGCAGCTGCTGAGCTGTAGCTCACTTCCTTAAAAGGCAGACAAAACCCCAGAGGGCTTCTTCATAGAAAGATGGATTAAGAACCTTTTGTTTCTGGTTTGGTCTTTTAAGAGTTATTACAATGCTTCAGGTTAGCCTTTTTTTGGAAGTTTTCCTGATAGTTCTTAACTGCTTGTTGTGAAGCTCAGGGACACAGATGGAATGTTAGTCACCAGAGAGTATATTCGCATGAATACTTTTTACATCCAAAGGTAGGATGGTGCTCTTCTCCTCAGGCTGTGACAGTCATCACAAACATTGATGCTTGTGTCAGGTTTGGGAATGAGTAAGAGTAGGGTCTAGGACAAAGAGGACTCTGTTGTTTTCACTTTGCTCTTATAGACCATTTTCTAACCAACTGGAGTCACTGCTACTCCTGGAGGGCTTTTATAGTGCAACACAAACCAGCACAAATTCATCTTACAGCTTGAACTCATCTCTCGTGGGCTGCTCGAATTTCTGAAGGATTTTTCTGAAGTTGTGGTTTTAGATTCTTTTCCTTTCTTAGATATTTTGCCTCGTTTTCCTCCCCCCAGTATTTTTATTTAAAGAAAACATGCTATTCTCTGTCTTCTACATTATACTGTTAAGGCAAGTAATTTAGTAACTCTCTTACAGGTTGGGGTCAGATGTCAGACAATGCCTATATGTATGTAATGTGCACAAATATATGTGTGTAAAATCTGTACAAATCCCTACACTCTAAATGCTGGTGAAAAGACAGATTTCCAAAGGCTTGGATTTTCTCCAAGATCTGGTAATAAGAGCATTTTTTCCCCCCAGTATTCTTAGTCTTATTTTCCTTCTAGATTTTATTTCTTTTTTGAGGGAGATAAGTAACAGTCCCTCACTATTCAAGTGGATGGAAAGTTGTAGGAGACATGGTGACTACTTTATTTAAATTTTTCCTGTATGCTTTGGCTTTTGCCAGCAGTCAGTAATTTGAAGCTTAAGCATGTCTAGATGTACTTAGACATGTATATTCATCATAGACTTAGCATGTTCTATTAGTAGGATGTAATTTGCTGTCATAACACATTTGCCAGTGGCATCCACCATGCTATCTAAATGTAAAAACAAAAGTTTGTACCCTGAGTGTTTTACTTTAACACAGTTTGCCAGGTTGGGAGCCCAGAATGGAAGACCCAGTGACAGAGGGGAGGAAGTGGAATCCCACAGCTGGGTTTGCAGATGTTGAGTATCTTGTGCTAAGTGTAATTTGACCCGAAGCTGACCTTTAAGCTTATGGGCTGAATAGGGAACACTTATTAAAAAGAAAATATAAGGAAAACAGATACCTGGGACTCTTATCCCTGAGAAATGGAGCAAAAATGGCTTTTCAATCAATCTCTTTTAATTACAGCTGCTTAAATGAATGCTCCCTGTTGTTTCACCTTAAATCAGATAATATGAAATGAAAAAACAGACTGCACTGGGCAATGTCTCTTGTTTTTCTGTTAACATTCTTGGTCTGTTTTTAACCCCCATCTTCTTGCCAGGTGGGGAAAAAAAAAAAATCTGAAAACTTTCATACAAATTTTGATTTTAAGTTTAAGGAATGGAGTAAAAGGGGACAGACTGCTTGAAAGCAAGTCTCCCACCAGCTGTCTCAGGAGTCCTGCTTTTGCACAATAATTAATTGGGATAGTGGGTAATTGAACTTGCTCTTTATGTGACCAAGATATTCCACGTGCTATGAAGGATTTTATTCCTGGACAGATTCTAAGATGGCCTCTTAAAAGTGGTGACAGTTTTCTAGTTCACTTCATGGAGGCAGTGCCTTCAAATTCTTTTAATTTGATCCTGCAGGATCACTGAAGAAGTTAATAAGAGAGTGAAGTTGCTGTAACATGAGTGTGACTTAGGGTTTTATGGTTTTGGGGGTTTGGTTTGAATTTTGATGTGTGTTTTTTCTTTTTTTCTTTTTGTTGTTGTTGTTTCGGTTTTGTTGTTTTGGTTTTTTTGTTTGTTTGTTTTTTTGGTTTTTTGGGGGTTTTTTTTGTTTTGTTTTTTTGTTTTTTGCTTGTGGGAAAGGCAGTTGTATATGTGCGAAGAGTAATTTTGAAACTTGTCGCTCCTACTTGGAATTTTAGCCAACCTCTGTCTTTTATGAAAAAAGAGGAAGAATAAACTGTTGGGGTTAAATCTACTTTTCTGCTTCCTTCACTAAGCATAAATCTTTTGAGCATTAGGGCATAAGTGATGGTAACTGAAAGAGAGGACAGGGCATATTTTAAGTGCAAGAGTAAATGCAGCTAATGAAGCCTTTACATGTGAAAGGAACCTTTCTGAAGTAACAGAGGTGATGACCTTTCCTATCTGTTTCCAGGGGATATTTTTTTCTTAAAGAAATGAGACTGAATTCTGTAGGGTGTGGGATGCTTTTGGTAACAGCAGCTGTACTGGAAAAAAAACACTGGACCCAGAAAGTTCCTGTTGTGGTAATGATGGTGCTCTCAGAAGCTTGAGGGCATCATCTGCCAGACTTCATATCAGACTGAATTTGCATCTGAATAAATGCATGGGTTGCATCACTTCTGACCTCACTATATCTGTTGTATTCTTCCTTCTAGCAAGCCAAAGCATCTTCGTTTCTCAGCTATAGCTCCTACCAGAGGACGAAACAAAATAAGGTTTCATAGAGAGTGGGGATCTTAGACATGCATGTTTGTTATATTGCTGTAAAGTCTCACTTCTGTCTTCTCTGACAAATGCAAGAGATTGGAAGCAAATGCTTAGGCTCTCCTGGCTACTTCTAGATTCAAAGTGAATTCCTCCATATGTCTGTAGATTTAGTCTGTAGTTCATCTTTGGATGCAGGAGGGTGCCCTGCCTCGGCCATGCAGCAGGCCTGTGGGTGTTCTTCGATGCAAGAATGTCCTTTGTGGGGGATGTTGCTAGTGTTTCAGTTTGTGGGCTGCTCTTGCTGATACTGAAGCAAACTGAAACTAAACAGAAGGTCCACTTCAAGGGAAATTCACGCTCTCTTGCAACCTCAAAGGTACAAAAACAGAGCTTCCATTCCCTTTCAATATTTGTATCCTTTGCAAACCTTCTCTTCTGGCTGCAATCCAGAGGAAACTGCATCTGATATTGCACAGTTCCATCCTAGAGGTGGCTGCTCTTGGTCAAAAAAAAGAGCAAAATCTTTCTAGAAAATGAACGGTATTCTGCATGTATAAGATGATATGCATCAGTTGTGTCAGAAGAGGATGGGAACATTCTTCTGTTCATTTAGCTGCAGTTTACCACTCACAAGCAGTGAGGGAACATGGTGAACAGAAGCTGCAATTTCACAATCTCTTTTATAGGGGTTCAGGAAGCCAAATGATGAGAGGCAGAAAAAGACAACAGAATTCAACAGCCCAACCATGAAATGAGCTGCAGGGCTCTCTTAAAGTTGTTAGACTGCATTCATCCTTCTCACTAAGACTTTTTTTCCCCCGTAAGTGCACAGCTCCTAAGCTTTAATACAAAAGGAAACACACTCTCCTTGGCTTCTAAAGCAACATGAAAAACACTATTGTCTGTCCCTTGTAAATATCCTGGTTGGGATTTTAGTGTGAAGTATCCCAGGAGAGCGAGAGAGGTTGTTCTGAGAATATAAAACATCCATATTGGAGTAATGGAAATAAAAGCTCCTCTTAAAATTGTGTTGATGTAAATAGAAGAATTTCTGCTACCCAAAGTGACATTAGCTTTTACAAGATACCACAGGTTTTGAATCAATTCACTGTGATGTTAGGCAGGTGTGAGAGGTTATATACCTCATTTCCTGAGCTGGAGGAAATTTATAATGAGGTGAAATTTCTCTGGCTATAGAGCTATGTGATTTACTCTCGCACCATGTGTGCTTTCTGAATGTGCCAGGGAACCCCTGCACAGAAGAGGAGGAGGTGTGATGGTGGCAGGGTGGGTAGAGGGGCTGTGCAGGAGCTGGGGGTTGCAGTCTGTAAAGGGAAGAAGGAATGCCCAGAGCTATGGAGAACCAGTCTGCCTCTGAGGGAGGAGCTGTCATCTGCAGAGAAGGCTGCTGCATGGCTGAGAGACCCCTTCCCACCAACAGCAAAAGTTGCTGCCTTATCTCTTCCATCCTATCAGTAGTAACAGGAATGGAAGACAGGACTTGCCAGGCAGGCTCACCCCCCAAGCCTAGCCCTGAATGCTCACCTTGCATCTTCCAGTAGGAAGGATGGTTCAGTTCTAATTCCTCATCCCTGGGACAAGGTCAGCTTTGCCTACGCAGCTAAGAAATGTCAAGTGGCTTTGATTCAGTTTGCCCTTTGCCCAGGGCAGGCTGTTGACTACCTGTGCTTAACTAATCCTGCTTACAATAATCAGAGAGCTAAAGGAGCCCTTGGCCTTCAAGAGGGAGAATTGAGAAAGGCTTCACTATACAACAACAGGCAAGTTTGCTTTGTCTCTGGGTGGGATTGCCCAATTAATCTCTTAAACATACTGGTTTTGCAATGTTTCTTGACTGCTCTTACTTTTGAATAATGTCAGCTTAAAGACCATTTCCTTCCAGACCTAACCAACCCGCCTCTAGGGCAAAGCACATCATCTTTGTAACAGCACACTGTGGCACTTTTGTTGATATCTGAGGTTAGGAAAAAGAGAAAATATTTGTTCGGCTGAACTTCATAGTCCCTTGGCTTTCCTTAATATGGCTTCTTTTCCCCATGAGGAGTTGCAGTCCAAGTGGATTTTAAAGACACCAATCCACGTCTTCCCTGTTGTCAGTTAGGTCAGGGCCATTTTCTATGTGTATTGCGCTGAATGGCCATGAGCAGCAAGTCCTGTGTTTCGGGGAGTAGTATTATGCCCATGCAACAGATCTTCTCTGGGCCTACATGGGAGGGCAAGTCCTGTGGAAGTGTTAGCTAGCATACTGCTTGTAGCACTGCCTGCTGAGTCTGTGGCTCTGTGGCTGTCTAATTGGCCAAGAGCATCCAGTGTACCATGCATGCAGGTTTCCCCAAACTGGACTTTGCATGCATGGGTCAAACAGTGCTGGAGCAGCTGTTGCTAGTGGGGAAGTCCCAGGCAGAAATCTTGAAGTCCTGCCCAGCTGAATGAGACCGGGTCATGAACATGCAAAAGTCAGAACAGAGCTGTAAAGACCGTAGGAAGTTTCGGGTTGTCTCTAAATCTCATTTGCATGGCTCTGTTAATGAAAAAAGAAACAGCTCTTAGTGACCATCATTAATTTCAAGGAATCTAAGCTGTGAGATGAAGCTCTTTCTGTAAGTGCAGCCGTGTATGAGATCTGTACTGATCAAGCTGCAGGTGTTGTAGAGGTATGTCAGTCTTCACAATTGGGAATCTCTTCTGGTTTTTATACTTTAAGCCTTTTCCATTCTTCTTCAGTGGTGTCCTACCTCTACCTCACAACTGATATTAATCTTCCTGGTCTATTGTTTCCGGCTTTGTCTTCTGACCCTTTGTTCTTTGCCTGCCCTGGCTCAGTTCAGCTGAATTGATTTTTTTTTTTTGTTTGTTTTCATTTTGTTTTCAGTTCTTTTGTCTCCGAGGTGCCCTGGGCTTGCCTCCTTGCTCCTTCTGCATTGCTATAGCTGCTGCTCTGAGGAGCCAGCATTCATGTGTGACTAGGACTTGGCTGCTGGAAACTTTTCTTTGACACAAGGGCACCTGGGTGAAATCCTTCCTCTGCCCCTGCACAGATTGCTCACATGCTCTGTGTGTGCCTGTTGCAAGGTATTGTTTGTATGTTTATAAGAAGCATGTCTCCTTGACTTCTGCACTTTACAGAGAAAAGGGCGTAAAGCTTGTTTGGAGGGTAAGAAGAAGGGACTTGGGATGAAAGCAGGCTCCTGCCCCAGACAACAGCCCTTTAGAGGTTCCTTGCTCTTTCAATGCAGTCCTGCTTCCCTGGGCTCTGAGGATGGAGAGGAGAGGTATGGGGTGCATGCCCCAGCCAGAAAGGGACACATTCTTTACCAGTCCTGCTTAATTTTATCTAGGAAAAAATGTAGGCACAAATTGCTTTGGGACCCTAATGCATGGACAAGCTTCTATTAAACACCTTGTAGACAGCATTTTGAACAGCAACAAACAGTTCTTTTAAAAGTCACCCTCCCCAGAAAGGTTGGTTCCTTAGTGAAAGGTGTGGCCCCTAAGTGGGAATTTCTAGATGTACCCTATAATCTTAATTCAAGGATCCAATTACTTATTATACATTCAGCAAATGGTAATACACCCCTGGTAGCCATACTGTGATTTGAAATTTCGTACAAGCTCACTTTTATTTTTTTCCTACTTTCCTTTTCTCTCTTTTTTTTCTTGTGTCCCCACTTTTTTGTCACTTTATCACTGAAGGAAAAAAAACATGGTGTGGGGAGGGAAGAAACAAAGAAAGGTAAAAACTGGTTTCAGTATTCAGTTAAAAAAGGGGAAATGAAAGGTCTTATGAAAAAAGTTTCTTTAAAGTTTTTGAAGTTTACTTCAAAATTTTCTACCAGTGGCACAGTGTGTAGGTAAAGCTGGACCCTGCCTTATGTTATGGTCAAGCATAATCGAGGCTTTTAGGTGAGTACAAAACAGATTAACAGATGTGACACAGACAATGACAGCAGGGCAAGTTCTTCTTCACCGGGTCCTCTACCTACCCAAAAGGAGCTATCTCTGCCGTCACCTAAAGATTTCAGTTTTTATGGTTATTACATTTCTACTGTCATGGTGGCTTTTGTGTGTCACTAATCACCATTGTGGCCAATCTCCTTATAAACACTGGTGTTTGGTGTCATAACAGCAAAGTGAGAACTGGAGAGTGGCTAATTCCCTGGTACAGGGGAACCTGTTCAGCCTCGCTGAGATTTAACCACCTTCTGTCAAATGGGAGACAGTCTTTTGCAGAATCAAGAGTGGAGTTGAAAAATGCTGTGACCCAGCCTTTTCTCAGGTACCATCTTTTCAAAGCTGGATCTGTCTTTTACTCCTGGGGAGGAGCAGGGAACATCCAGCTGTACTGTCCTGGGTCAGAACTGGAAACCCCTTGGAACTGAGCCCCTAATTCACTGCAGGCAAGTTGCCTGCCCTACTCTGGAGACAGCAGCTGGGAAGTGGCTGCCACCATGCTCAGCTAACAGACCCTTCTAGTGGCTTTGGAATAAACCTTTGCTTTTGCAATGTGCATGTCAGTCTGGGGTCTCACTTTGTCCAACATGTTCAGTGACACCTCTCCCTTCTGCTGCCTGTATCTTTCGTGCAGTAGAAGAGGCAGTTTATTAAAGTTAAATTTAGCTTTAAGTTGTTAAAATTCAGTCTGACTACTCAAGGTAGAAAGTTAGGCAGTCTTTGCCCCTGGTTACACATGAACTCTGATTTTTCTTCTTCCTGGCAATGTACCTAATGGCCAAGGATATGAGGAAAATAGCACCTTGACATTAGCTTCTGTGGTCACAGTGCTGCTAGAGTTTGAACCCATTGCTGCAAAGTGCTTGGGGAGAGTTTCTGTCTGAGGGCTTGCTGGCACTTGAGAGTTCATTTGCATCTGAGGCAAGCTGTGAATGTTGAGTGCAATAGAACATTTCTTGAGCAATTCTTATTCTGGAACAAGAGCATCTTATTCCTTCTTAGTTTAATATGCTTCAAAGTAGGTTCCTAGTTACCATCACCTTTAGGATCCACAGTGCAGCTACATATTCCCAGCAAGATTTTCTCTGGAGGGGAGGTGGGGGCTTATGCTATATTCTGCTGCTTAGCAGCTAGGAGCACATCTGTACTGACAGGGAGTGGTCCCAATTTATTTCGGTGGAGCTTATTCTTGCCTGGATGTCATGCAGTGTAAATAAAAGAACAGATTCATGTCCACTGGTGAGGGGCAGAGAAGAGCTATTGCAATTTTTTTCCTCATGTAGAGATGTGGTCACTTTTGTTTTTTCTTTATGACAAAAAAAAAAAAAAAAAAGAAAATACAAAACTACAGAAAAAAATTTTTCCTGCTGGAGCTTGGTACAAGCAACTATCCAACAAGTCCCTTCCAGCACCACTGGAAGCAACCTGTAGATACACAACTTTCATCTCAGATTCAAGGGGAGAAAATTCAGATGCAGCCAGTATTTTCTTTGGTCATCGGATCATCCCAGAGGATTAGGTTTTTGTTTAATAGATCACTTCTCTGCTGCCCCCCCCAAAGCCTGGTCAGCTTATGAGTCACCAGACTCATAGCTCAGGTGTTGCATAGAGCCCTGCTTTCATTGTCTGCCAAGAGTGGTGTTACAGACTTCGCTGTGCAAATGGACTGCGTTTGTTTCAGTTTTGACCATTCTTTGATGCTGATTAGAACAGCTCAGCCTCTACTACCAACTTCCAAGTATCAAGGGGAAAATGGATACTGACCTACTTCTGTCTCACGTGCTGTTGCCTTTGTTTGTGTGTGGTACTTTTAGATGTCTTTCTGAGGTGGAAACCCAGAGCAAGCAGAGAGCTCAGCCTAGCCTAGGGTAGAGGTCACCACCTCTCAGGAAGAGCAAGACAGCTGTGGCGCCACTCTCGGCTTTCTCATGACCAGAGGGCAAACACAGGAAAGTGTAAAGCAGACCTTTACTGAACTACCAGGACTTTCCTCTCTGTTTCTGGAATCTGATGGTTGTCCATTTTACAAGTGCTGCTTTACTGGGTGACACCAGCATTGCACAGTGCCTGCAGACTTTGTGCCCACTGTTACTACAGGAGTCTTACTAGTGACTTTGCCTGAGTGGGAACAGCCAAGCTGCCTTGCACCTTTTTAGTTTATTTGAATGGAAGGGCAGGAAAATCCTATAAAGGGAAGCAGTATAAACTGCAAACCTAGTAAAGTGGAAATCAATGAAGCAGCCAAAAGGTGCCATTACAGCTGGCTTAGTGTAAGTTTTCATGTATCAAGAGAAACAGAAAGCCATCACTTCACTTGTCCCCACAGGGGAAAATAGGGCAAGTAGTTGTGCAGGTTTCCTATAGGGGCAGGCTGTCAATTACTGCTGTTAGGATCTGGGGAATGTATGTATGTGCCATCTTCATATATGAATGGCAAAGCAGTAGCTCCAGTAGAAGTGAGCAGCTGGGGTTCAGTCGTGAGGAGTGGACATCTCAGCTCTTCTGTTCAGCTGAACAGATTAAACTTCTGAGCTGGAGCACAAGAAAATGCAATGTGTGCTCTTCCCACAGTTGATATTCCCACTTTGTTCTGCATCCCACATGTGTATCTTCTTGAGAGACCCAGAGGGTCAGGGCACGTCACCCATGGGGGCACTTCCTTCCCCATGTGCTCTTGCTCTTTTCCAGCAATACATGTTCTATTTTCATACCAGCAATGGGTTGCACCAGGAGGCTGGCTAGCTGAGTAGCCCACTTAGGACAGTGGCCAATAGCAAGTGCCTACAGGTGATTAAAGGTCAAGGCAAATTAATAGAGATGTTCCCCAATATGCTCCTGCAGCACTCTACAGCTGAAGGAAACTGGAAGTGATACTTGTGAATGACCTTCCACAGTGCCCCTCTGGTCTCTGTATCACACAGCTTTGCGTGCCTGCCTGGTTCATACCTATTGCTTCTGGGTCTCTGCTTGACTGAGCAACACATTTGCAGATGTTGGAAACCGTTTTTTAAAATGTGTTTAAAAATACATATTTTTCATTTCTTCCCTAGCATTATTTATGTAATGCCCTTTTTCTTTTTCACTGTGTATTAGATTTTCATATGTAAATGTATTCTCTGTCTCCCTCCAGAGAAATCTACCTTTTGCCTTCTTGGTTTATAACACATTCTTTGCTTGGGCTGAGCTAATCCATCTTCAGACTTTTGTAGTTCTTACTGCTACCACAGTTAACACCATAAAACTAAGAGCACAATGTAGCTGCTTGCTTGTGCTTACCGTACATGCAAAACAGCACTACATGACAAGCCTCCATGGGAGGTGTTAGGTAAAACTAGTCCATCCCTCCATTCCCCATGCCCACACTTTGTTAAACTAATGACACTGAAAACCCAAAGGTTCCTGGCCCCCAAAGGCATTGGGGGTAACTCTGGGCATAGAGAGTGCTCAGAGTCCTGTTAAGACAACCAGTAGAAGGCTTGAAAGGAGCAGTGGCATCATCTTTGGCTATTTTGTTGTAATGCAGCAACCTTTAGTGGTTTCCCAAGTAGAACAAAGTCTGCTTAGTACTCCCTGGGTCCATAAAAGAGTTTCTTTTCTATCACATATAGAGCTCTACTGGGAATCTTTTCCCATGTGCAGGCAACATAGGAAACTTCAGACTTGTGGTGCAGTCTCCTTGCTGGCCTTGGAAGGGTTTCTGACCTGCACATGTCCATTTGTCACTAGTGTGAAGAGAACAGTCATTTTCCAGGCTCTGGGGAGCTCAGCCTGGTCCTGGTGGAGCAGTGATAACATACTGATCTAGATTCTTTTTTCTCTTCAAGGCCCTTATAGGTCTAAATAGAAACCTGGAGAATGAAGTGATTTTCTATTTTTTTCCTTTACTAGTGCTCTGTGAGCCATTGGTGTACAGTTGAAACTCCCCTGTAGGGCCATGGTGAAAAGACTTATGTTTTATAAGCCAATAAGGATACCAGGAAACAATGCAAGAATGCCTGACTTCATTCTGCCAAGGTACATGCCTGCTTAACTGTAGTTTATACGTTCAGGATCTTTCTACTCTTGTGTCTATTTTTCCCCCTTTGCAATCAAGTCCCTTTCCTGGACTGTAACCCTCTTGTCTTGAATATTAGGGAAGGTGGGATCTCCTGCATATTTCCGTCCAATTCTAAGGCTTAATTCTTAGCGGTATTTAACATTAGTTAATTCTGTAAAAATTGAGGGCCATAATCCAGAAAATGTTTTTAGAGCTGTCTGGAGGACTCGCACTCATGGGAAGGACAGATTTTGAATAACAATGACCGAACACATAATCTTCTGAAGCAACATCTTTAGAATGATTCTGATAAATCCCAAGCAATTCATTAATAAAGCAAGATCATCTGATCCCTGCAGTGTTTCTCCATGAACGTTTCTGTTTCTTCCCAGAAGGAAAAGAGGCATCATCTAGGGGGTACTGGTAGGCTCATTTTGATGCAAAGAGAACTCCAAGCTCCTTACAGCGTATTAGGAAAATTAAAGAAAACAAAGTCAGCCAACAAAGCCACCCACTCAGCGTGCACTGTGCATTGAATTTATGAACCATTCGGGCAATCCTGCAGCATCTGTATACTCCTGCTTATGCATCCTCTTTTTGACAGCCTGACGTGTTTAAGTCAATTCTACAGATCTTTGCTGTTCTGACAGTTCTGCTGGACAACTCTATGACTGCCCTTTATACCTTGGGGGAGATGAGCTTGTAATTAAGCAGTCTTCATCAGCAATCAGGGCAATTAGGTGGCTGAGGTATGGGCTCATCACTACAGACGTCAGGAGCGGTCTGCTCCCCTCTCTCCAATCTTGTACTTTCTACCAGACAAATCCAGCCTCGGCCTCATTCTACTCCCCTATACTGGTCTAATTATTTGAAGATAGTGGGGATCCCATTGCTGTAAGGAACAGGAGAGCCAGATACCATGAAATAATGGGAGAGATTAACCCAATGTACCACCTGGACTCACAGTGAGTACCAAGTGCTGCTGGAGAGAGAGTCCCACGTGCTCAGAGATGCAGTGGGATGAGGTAGATGGTGCCACTAACACCCTACTGTTTCTCTGATCGAGTGTTCAAGCAGCCTGCTGCTGCCATGAGACCTCAAGTTTGAGGCTGTTGAGAATCTATCTTTTTGCATTGTTTGCTGTATTTTTTCCAAAGCCTGAAAAGACCCACAATCCAAATCGATGGCATCAAAATGAGTCCTGAAGTCTTGAATTGCTGATTCCAACAAATGAGAGGGTCAAACTGCTAGGTTCCTTGGAGTCCTCCAGCTGTTAAGATTTGCTCTGATGCTTTGGCAGTTTAAGGCATGCTAGAAGACTGTTTTATAAGAAAACCATTACATAAATATGACCTAGGCAGTCTTTTGTAATGAGGCAATTCTTGTGGTTTCATCTCATCATCCATTAAGATCTGTTTAGTAATGTTATTTTTTTCAGGTAGGACCAGGTGTTGGATAGAATAAAGTATCTGGAGAATTTTCAAGTAGGGATTAGACTTGCCCTCACAAAATCCTTAATTGTCTCTCCTTTGGTTGAAAATTTTAACATATAAAATTCAAATATCACATTTTATTCTCCTCAGGTGATCATCTGAGGTTCTGAGCACCGTCTGTGGTTTGCAGAACACTTTCAGTGCTCCTCTATTTTGCTTGGAAGGAAAGGCAGCAGTAGAGCTGAGAGTACTCAAGCCTGCATTTCTGAAGTGACCAGCAAAATTGTTTGTCTCTGTTACTAAAAGGCTTTCCATCTTGACCTCCACAGGGCTGGTTTTTAGAAAGTGCTTTTCATTAGGGCAGAGGGCGAAGGGAAGGGACTGTCAGTGGCACAGATCTTGTCTAGTGGTAGCTGGGTAAGAATAGAAAAGTTTCAGAATTTGCTCAACACCTAGCAAACCTTTTTTTGTTGACACTCACCACATTTCCAAGTGCAGTCAGCACCACTGAGCCTCATGAGTTTGTTTGAAAAATCCATCTGCTGGTTTTGGCCCCAAAGATGCTAGCTTTGCTGCCCTGCAAATCTGGCCATTGCTATCTCAAGTTGAACATACTAAAATAGCAGACTCTGGCAGCAAGTTGCCAAAAATCAGCAGTGCTAGAGACCAAGATCAGGCATTCTGGCTCCTGGTCCTGCATCCTAGTCACTGGGAATGCCAACTTTAATTATGTTTTACTGGCAATGTATATCTATATCTTTTCATTACTGAGTCAGGATGCTCCAGCCCAGCACCAGCAGTCACATATTCTCCAAAGCAGATGTGAATATTTTTATGAGGAAAGAACCACAGCTCATAAAAACACATAGGAAATCCCAAACACTCATCACTTAGCAACTTTTTGCACTGAATTGATTCTACTTCTAGGCTGCTGATTTGTGCCTGACTCTATTCCAGTCATATCCATTTTTCTACGTAGTCTCTCTGCTTGAAACACATCTGGAGCACCATGGTCTGGAATCCTTTGGGGTTTTGAGGCAATGTTTGCATCATCTAAATGTAGGCATCTAGCAAAAAGAGTGGGATAGTCAATGCACATGGAAAGTAGATGGTATAAGTGTACATCCTTTGTGGGAAAACAAACAACATCCATGTGAGGAAACAAATTCACAAAGTGTTTTCCATGCCAGTCTGTCCTGTCCGTTCTTAATCAGCAGGCATATTAAAATGGGCAAGAAGGTCTGCCTAGTGGCATCATATGGTAGACGCAGTAGTCCTAGAATGTTTTACTATAGCAAGATATTCCCAAATATTGATTGAATTTGCAATCTTAATGTCATTTGGGGCTGTAATGGTGGAAATGTCTCCTGCATCCATGCAACAGTGTGAGAAGGATTTTTATAATTTCATTAGGTGTTCTAGAAAACACTTGAAATGTCTGAGTACAAGAATGGGTCCAGAGTCTTATTTAATTATAGAGCTGTGATTCAGTAACACAACTACGTCTTGCTATCCTCACAAACTATGATCTGCTGATCTGTTTAGAGAGGCTGGCCGCACACTTGTGGTCCTCCAGCAGAGACTTCAGTCCCCTCAGTTAGATCATTGCATGCAAAAAATATATCTGAGGAACCTAGAGAGGTGAAGGTGAGGGGCTGGGATGCCCAGATTCAGATCAGCAACCAGTCATTGTCTCTTATGCTGGCAGAACCCCATGGGGAGGCTCTTGACTGCGGTTCCCACCTCTTGCTTCTTTCACATGGATTTGTGTTTCAGCCACGCCGAATGCCAGATTAATTATTTGTAGAACCCTATGCTAACTGGAGGAGAGAGGAAGGGAGAGTTCAGGAACAATAATTTTTTAAAATATTCTTTAAATAAATTACTGTCACTGCTTACCATGCACATTAAAACTTGAGTTAAAATACACAGTGCCTTGCTCTGCTGTTTTAAGTATTTGTTGCTAGTCGTTATCAATTCCTTTGCATGCAGCCCTACAGCAGAAGCACGGTTTTCTCTGGAGCTAACATTAGCACTGTTTCACTGGGCTGGCAAAATGCGGTGAGCTAGTGTGTTCCCTGGGAGACTGGCTGTTTTCCATTTATTTCACTGCTCTGGAAACAGGCCTAGCTGTAATAGCCTAACATATCTTAAAACAGGGAAATTACTAATTCAAGTCAGTGAGCATATTTTCATTTTAAAAGAGTAACAATAAACTCCCTGCATTTTGCATTTGAGACCTCAGTGTCTCATCTCTTGTAATCTAATTCACCCATTCATTTCCTGCACATTCATTTTGTCCCATTGTTTGAGATTTCCTTTGCTTTTAATCCTGTGTTTTGAAGAGACATAGAGTTACAGCAGCAAACAGATGAGAGAGTAAATGGTAAATAAAAGAACAAATATGCCATAATATAGCCTGATGTGCTCCTAAGCAATCTGCTTATCGCAGCTGAGTCCTTAAACTTAGGTGTGCAATTTTCCTGTCTCAAGTTGATTAAAACTTCTTTAAAAATGGGTGAAATGGGGCCACGGGTATGATCCACCAGGGACTTAACTGATGAGTTTTTTAATTATTTTTTTCAATAGCAATGATGGTTGCAGATAAAAAAACAACTGAAACGAAGGCAAGGACCTAAAGGCTTTTTGGGATGCTTTTAACCAACCACACTCAAGAAACAAGATGTTACTTGGCACTGAAATGTTTACTTGTCTAGTTAGGGACAAAGTGCTCCACAATCAAAAGGCTTGGTATTCCAGGAGAATCAATCAGCTGTTCTCTTTCTGGACACTTCAGATGAACCGTAACCAGGAATGTATCTGGTCCACCTACTGCATCCTTCCTAACGCTGTCTCACCTGCCTTGGTTGGTCCCTATGTATTTTGTTGTGGGTAATTGTGATTTTTACCTGTTGTCTCCCTTGAGAGCTTCTTGTTCGTGGGAACCACTGTGGAAAACTGTTGACTTCTCTGCATTTTCTAAGAACTCGATTGTTTTTCATCATGTGGAACCTGCAGGCCCCCTCTGAGCCTGTCTTGGGGGAAGGTTAGATGAAATTCAAGCATCAGCATAGAGGGAACAGGAGGAGCAGAGGCTGACCTGAAAAGTAGGATCTGATGAGCACTCATGAAGGTTTTGTGCATGGTACTACATCCCTCTCTGAGTGCAAGCAATTCCCTTGCACTTTTGTGTGTGTTGAGGATGGCCAGAGAGGGAGGTAATGAAAACCAGCCAGTGCTCTGATCTTCCCACTCTCACTTAATTGCAGTAAATACTCAGAGTGAGCCATGTGCATGCAGATATACATCAGGTTTGGCAACTGGAAACTGTTGACTGATATACTTCAGGCAACAAATTTTCCTTCATCTAATGCTGTAACTAGATGCCTGTTTTAGTTTTGCAGTGTTCCCTTCACCACCCATATTATTTTTACGGTTTTGATGAAGTAAACTTTGGTTTTGCTGCAGATTCCAAAGGGACCTTTGTAAAGACAAGGAAACCAATTAATAAAGCATTCCAGATCTATAAATTCCTTGTGTATTGATGTTAGAATCAATGTGTGTACCCTTTTGCCCCCCCGCCCAATAAACCTCTTTCCGAAAAGTGTAAAAACCAAACAAACAAAAAAAACCCCAAAACACATTAAAAAAAAAAAAAAAACAAAACCTCGTTGGGTTTAGCAGTCTGTTTTTACACATTAAGAGGAGGAGCAGCACTGTAAGAAGGAGCAGAGTCAGCATCTGCAATGATCTTGTGCTTATGGATCACTCTATGTGATGATCTCTTGTAGGGACAATTTCAGTGACAGTATGATGTTAGATCATGTCAATAACCCTGCTGTGAGTGCTGTGAGTCAGCTCTGCTCATTTATCACCATTCACATGCTTTTTTTTTTTTTTTTTTTTTTTTTTTTTTTTCCCTTGCTGTTGTGCTGAATATTGGAAACACTTCAGGCTAAGACATTATCAGATCATTTTTTCTATTAGCCTGTGCTGGGGGCTGTACTGGAAGCACAGATGTGCTTTCTGTAGAGACCACACTGGCTCAGCATTGCTGTGACCTGCGCTGAGCAGGGTTCAGTGTGTGACACCTTTCCCACCATGCTGTGGTAGAGAAGAGTGTCGATCTGTCTTTTTCATGTTTTGCTTTGTTGGTTTGGGTTTTTTTCTGCAGTCCCATGAGAAAGGGCATACAAGGAACCCTTTACCAAAAGAGAGTTCCTTCACAGACAAATGGTGGCATGGCAATGTCTTGCTGCTGTTTACTGCTTGGGCTGTACTTGTTCTGTAGAGACAGAATGTTGTAGCATCTTGACCCTATCATCTGATATATTCTTTTTTTCACTGTCACATTAAAAAATCTCTCCAAAAAGCCCAACTGTACATTTTTTGCTTCCCCACTCTCCACAAAAGTATAGTGTCTTTTGCATTGGTTTCAGTCTCCTTTAACAGAACATTTAAATAGTTTTATGTAAGCATAAGCATTCAGGACTCCCTTGTATTTGCTTTCTAATGAATATATTCCACTGTTGTTAGAGCATAATTGTTACATTCTCGTTAACCTGCAGGCTATGTTGAGCTGACTGCAGGATACCAGTGGCTATTCAGTGTTAGGAAATGGGTTTGAAAATATAAATTACTTCTTTCTTGGCATATACTAGACACAGTCCAGGATATGTTTGCATTAGAGTTGCCATATTGCGTTAGGATCTGTGGTGATTCGATTTTCGGTAATAGGAGCAGGGCAAATGTATTATGTAGTTATACAATTAAACATATTGTCAGACTGAGAGTGAAAGGATGGGGTAAAACAGGGAGTAATTGTGGAGAGGTCATGTTAGAGACAGCAGGAAGTTTAAACAGAGTTTAAGGCAGTTGATTGAGGAAACATCCAGACAGAACAGTGGAAATCGTGTGAGCAGAGAAGGTTGTTTTGACGTGTTACAGGAGAGGGAACGATCAACTTGCTTGTGAAACACCCGTTGATAGTTTGAGCTGGATTAGAACAGACAGGTGCCACAGGATCTAGTGTTGGAAGAGGCGAGAGGTGTTGAGCTGCAGAAGGCAACAGAAATTTGAGAAAGTGTGTTTAGCCTTGAGAAAGAATAATGATAGGCGAGTGACTCGGATTAGAGAAGGATTTGGTCCTGATTTAGTGCTGTTTCAGTGAAGCTGGTTTAACAAGAAAGACTGCTAAAAAACTGCTAAAACTTTTGGAGCTGTTGTGACTGTATATCTAATGACTCACAGCTATCAGTATTGTTTTCCCTTTCCCTTGTTTTCAATTTTCTTTCCTTTCCCCAATGACTATGAAAAGCTCCTTGAAGCTAATGTAAAGACTTTAGTTGATTTTTACTGGACTATGGATAAGCCTGTTCTTATGTCATGGCTGAATGTTGATTTCTGAGCTGTTCTGGATCCAGGCAGCATCTATAATTGCATGTTATTATTTGAAAAATAATGATTTCCATTATTTTCTAGAAAGCTTGATACGAAGATGATGTGTAATGTTTTTTCTCGTAATTGGAGAACTTTTCCACACTGTGATGTGCCTGAGTAGGCCTGTTCCACAGTGTTCTCCATTTTATTTTAAAGTCATGGGAAGAGCTAGTACTTAGTTATTGGGCTGTTTTCCTTGATCTCCAGCCACAGAGATTTGTTTCTAAATAATGCTTGTCTTATTTTTCATAGCTGATGTGACTGATTCAAATTGGATTATTTCATTTGACCCAAACTGGGGCTGCGGTTCGAAGATTCAACCAATCTGTGGGCAGCCCTTTTTTTCTTTAATAGCTGACTAATTGGCAGACCAATTAATCTGCTCATCTGTGAAGAGAAAATTTATAGCAATAAGTAGTTCTGTTTCCAGAAGTCATTCTCTAAAGTAACATTACAGTGGCCTTGTTTACTTCATGCCCTGCAACACGATCCAGTGCTTCAACAGTAGCACAGGTCAATTAGTGGACAAATTAAGCAATTATTAGCCACTAACAAGGGTGACTGGCATCATTACCCTTCCTGTTTACCAGCAAACTGTTATTTTAATACAAAGATCAACAAATAAATTAGGGCATCTGTTGTATTGCCATGTCTGCCTTGAAGTAAATGATATTAAATGGGCTTTGGTTGCTGCCAAATTCTTAACCCTGGCCTAATGAGATACACTGATGCTGATTATAGAAGCTGTAAAATTTAGTTTGTATTGATTTATTAACGGGAGAACCGAGTTCTCTACGATGGTATTTTTTAAATAGTGTGATATCTGTCTTTTTATTTTATTTTTAAACATTATTGATCCAGACACTATTGGGTTCCTCTGAAAGACAAAGCTATTTGCTAATTGTATTGATAATTTGGATGCTGACAATAATTTTATGGTGAGGTTTGTATACATAGATGTATGCTTTCGTCTGATGCTTCTCTTATATTCCTTAGAACTGCCTTTACTTCCAGGTTAGACTTCTGTGAGTCATTTATTTTTAACTTTTGCTTTGGATTTTTATCATGGGGTAAGACTTCTTAAGATTTAACTAACTGTCTCCTAAATAAGAAAATACAGTAAATCTCTTTGGATTGGGTGAACTTGGCTGCAGTACCCCCTAATAGATTGTGGTACATTAGGAAATTCTGGGTCTCATTTGCCACCAAGCTGCTGGGTGCCCAAGGTCAGTCTCTTCCCTTTAGTCTGGTGTGTCTGGTGCAACGGTGAATCGTGAAGAGCAGAGGGTCACCCATTATGTGTTTGTACACAGCCTTCCATGTCATAGCACATTCTTGGTTAGGGAATAATAATAATTCCCTGTGTGAAGCTGAAAACTGTAGCTTCTAGTTGCCAAGATGCTTTTGCCAAGCTCTGTGAGTAAGGCTGAATCAATAACAGGAGCAAAATGAGCAGAACCTGGACAAGCCTCTTCCTTGGCACAGTTACAGCCAGAGCAAAGCTCTGAGAGTTTGGGTTCTTGTGTTACCTCATGAATGAAAAGCAGTCAGATTATCCCCAAGGCATTTGTAGTCCTCCTTGCTGCATGAAGAGCTGTCACAAGTAAATGTTTGGTGCACTGCCAGATCTCATAGCAAAATTGTTCCACCAAGGTCTTTGGTGAAGTGATGCTCATGTACAAAATGTGCTATTTATGCTGCTTTTGTTGTGGCTGCTTTGAAAGATCATACTTGACCTAGGATAAAGTATCTTCTAGAAATACTGATTTATGAATGGTTAACTCTTCCAAGCATTTTAGAAAACACGAACTGATGTGATGATTTGAGTCTAGCTGCAAGCTCTTTAAAACCAAAATCAGCATAGTGTCTCGAGAAGCCATGGACTAAGTGTGGGATTGTATCCCTTCAAGTAGCTTTGAGCCCTCCAGGTGTGCGTGCTGTGGATTATGTTTTAGACTCTGCCAGAAAACAGTTAGAGTAGCAGTTTAACACAGCTAAGCCTTTCATGTGTGCATACAGTTAGGAAACCTGGTTATTCAGGATCCAACTGTGTCCCTGTCATTTCTTTGTGTTCTTGCTGTTGTATAATGAACAAAAGACACAACACCAGCCAAAAAGCAGATCGATGCTCGGTTTCCTTCACTGGGAGGAGGTAATTGCAGAAACATTTCCTGAGCAATATAATTATGTATATGCTAATTTGCCTCAGAAATTCAGGTTTAGTTTCTTCTTAAGTGGAAGACCTGGTTACAGAAGGGACTTTCTCTTCTTCAAGATTAGTCACTAATAGATGAAAAAATTGCTGATGTTTAGAGTCAATTATACCTTGATCATCTTAGACATTTCAGAAGCCTGATTTTTCCCCTGTGCCTCAGCAAATTAGAATTCATTCCAACAGCAGCATAGGTTCAGATTTGTAACTATTTGAAATACAAAATGGGCCTTAGGAAATAGGCCAAATGAAGGAGTTGTACAGAATGTGAGATTTTGGACCCATCTTTAACGTATGTTTTAGCCAAGCTATAAACAAGTGTGTTTACCCTGACATGTACCCTGGTTTTAGTTTGTTTTTAAGGATTTTTACTGGATCACAAAAAATCCTGTCTTAAGTCTGGTTGTAGAACCAGAGAATGGCCCATGCCATCTCTTCTATGATGAATTATTGCTTGTTATATCTATTCCCTAGGGCTTTGCCCTGTCCCGTGTTAAATGTTTCTGATGATGGGATTCCACTCTTCCCCTGGAGAGACAATTCCACAGTCTAATAGAGCTCGCCATTAGTGAAGTTTTACTGATGATCAGCCTTAATTTTTCTCTGCTTAATTTTATCCTCTTACTAGAGCATAGTGATTGATTTATTCTGGGGAAATTCAGTAAACGGTTCCTGCTTCACAGGATGGACCTCACAATAAATAGCAAATTGTCATGACCTATCTGTGGGTGTCCTGAGATTACACAGGAACTCAATTTGTCTCGACATTCGTTCCCTGGAAGCTATTTCTGTTGGTACCAATTGAGTGGAGGAATAAGCAATGAATTTAACTGCCAGACTGCCTGCCTCCTGCCCCAGAACCAGCCTTGGAGCAAGGACATGTCTAGTTGCTCTGTGATCACAAGGCCCAGAGGCAGGAGCTCCTGCAGGTCTGGTGCCCGAAGGAAGGACATTTAGGATCTGGTTCCCCTGTCACTTGCCTTGGTTCCACATTAAAGGAGCTTCACTGATAAAGTGAAATTACTCCTGGTCTTTGTAGGTGTAAAGTAAGTGAAGAGTCTGACCTTACAAATTCCAATCTACCCATCCCACAGTTCCCCTGTGCCTGCTACAGAATTTAGGTAACTCTCCCAATTTTAGTGAGCCCTTTTTTATCTGAAGATGATCTGAACTCCGTGCTCATATGCCAAGGGTAGGTCTGGACACATGCTCAAACAAATGTGAGGTGCCTCAGCTCAACAAATTGCCACTCATGAGCTGGTATGCATTCTGAGTATGTAAGGCGCTAGGCTTAAACTATTAGGTTTTACTTCGTTTCACCACTTAGGAGGAGAAATATTTTGTCATTTTGGCTCAGCTGATGAGCAGTGTCTTCTCCCTCTATGGAAACTTGACTGTGTCTGATAATGTGGCCATATTATATTTGCATTATGAGGATGGACTAAGGTCTTTATCCTTAAAGTTCTTATTTCTGGAGTTTTTAGAAGGTGGCAGGTGCTATGTGGTTGCAAGTGATTTGTTCTGTTGGTAGCAGGAGCAGTGCCAGGAACTAAGAGGAATGATCACTGTAATTTTTTTCTATGTGAAATTTCAGATAGATACCTGGAAAACATTGATGTACTAAGTTCCTCTCTTCAAACTCTTATTTCCTTTTTCTCAGGTATAATTGATTTCCTTGTGAGCCAGCATCCCATTGCGAAAGTACTGAGAGACCACTTGGTCTTCAAGATTGCACCCATGCTCAATCCAGATGGAGTATACCTAGGAAATTACAGGTATGCTGTGGAGTATGAATCTGCATGTTGTTACATCTACCTTTTACACCCTGCACTGTTTTGTCATGGAATCTGATATAGCTTGTTTCAATTAATTCCTTTTGAACTGGCGGTTTTCATGGAGCCACATGCCTCCTGAAGTTCCTGCTGGGGAAGGGGGCTCAGTGGCAAATTTGGTTGCTTCAGGAGGTAGAGCACAACTCTCCAAGGTAGCAGGGTATCTGCTCTGCAAGCCTCCTCTAGGTGTGAGAGTTGGAGTCAGCTTAGAGTTAACCTTATCTGTGCTTTATAAATGCATTCATTACGCTGCTCATCAGCCTCTATGTAAATGTGTCAGTCAGTCACGGTTCCCTTCAACTACCCAGATCATCCATTAAAGTCACAGATTTCAGTCTATTATTGTACTGTAATAGGGATACATGGAATGGAATAATCATCCCACCCTATGCTAATTTTATTTCATTTTACTACTTGAATTACTACTTTACCACCTCCTCTGTTGAGAACGTATTCAGATAATCTTTTGTTTTCCCTAAAATTGTTTGCTCTTAATGCATTTATTTACAAAATAAATGTGCTGCTGGAGGTGATAATGAAAAGCAGTTGATTAGTTGATAATTTGTTTGTGGGGGCAATTACATGTACCACATAGTTCTCTGGAGAAACCCCTGAGAAATGTAATATACTGTATGTGTTTTTGCTTACAGCGCAAGACTAAATAACACAATACACTCTGTAGCCAGGCTACCCTGAGCTTTGATCTAATTAGGTATTGCATTGCTAAGCAGAATAAGACTGGGTTATTGTGTGGACCACTGAGCTAGGTGTTGTAGAAAATGGTGCTGCTAGCTTGGTTCGTTGTTTTGATATGTGCTTCTTAGCCCTCCTGTGCTTTGCTGATTACTAAACTGAAATAGGGAGTTGTGTGGGTGATTTAAAGAGTGCTTACATACATGTTTTGTAAGTGAAACTTCCAAGGACATGTGGTCTCCTTCCAGTTACACTGATACTCCCTCATCTCTTGGCAAATCCAAAACCAGAGAGCTATATTGCAGTAGTGGCATCTGACAGCACTAGGAATTTATCATAATTATGTCACCTCACAGGAATAAAGCCCTAAGATGGCTCTGGAATCTGCTACTACATTGCTTTGCTTTGTTCCAGGTGCCCTGCGTGTAGGCAGCTCCAGTTGCAAATAAGTAGCTTTCGTTTTCCCCCATAAATTCACATGCCCTATAGGTCTTTCTCCTGCACTATTATTTATACTTTTTGAGAGGTATGAAGCTTTACAGACGTGCATATGGCTCGTAACTTGAAAAGCCTTTCGGGAACCAAAGTATTATGAAAGAGCATGTAAATTCACTTGGAATTGCTGAGCCTGATGTTATACTATTGTTTTAGCTTTTCACTATATGCAGAAATTTCAACCCTCCTGAACTAAAGAGACTTTTAACGAGATAGTTGGAAAAGCATTTGATTTTCTTGCAATTCTTCACTTTATTTACAAAAGGCCTAATGTACCTAATAACTTAAAAATGAGAGTAATAAGCAAAATGCTACCTATTATCTTGAGAAGAATATTAAAAAGCCCAGTAATATGCCAGCGTTGTAGCTAACTAGTGCTGAGTGCATAGTTTACAGCAAACACTTTATTTCCTGCTCATACAAAATCCACAAGCACATCACATTTTATTTGCTTGAATTTACTGGATGAATTTAAAAAAAAAATCTCTAAGGATCAATTGCTAGCATTTGAAAATTTAACTCTGAGGCTTCACTGTGATTGGCTAGATAAGTCTGTTTCATCTCTTTTGGTCTTTGTTCAGATTAGCACATAAATAGGACTTTCAGAACTCTTCCACGTAGAATGGCATAAAACAGATCTTTTGGCTGGGGACAATCCCTCTGCTTTTGCAAACAAGGTCTATGGTGCCATATGCAGCAAGAGCAGTTTTAGGCATTTGAACTTCTACTTTCTGTTATCTCCCTCTTTCTCAAAGCAGCAGCTAGTGACTATTTCTTTGGTTCATTGAAGGTTCACATTCAGAGCTATGCATGCTAAGATAATGAAATGGGTAATTAAACCTCATGCTTGAGTTTCAAATTGATCTCCTGCCAGTGTGAGAGAGATTTTTTTTTTTTTTTACCCCACCAGTACACATCTTTTTACAATTGGCAAAGTATACTGTCGGATGCACTTCGCTGTCCTCTGAAATTCCAGGTGTACTGGGCACCATTAAAAGCCTGAGTGTGTCAGCAGTTCTTGTAGAAGGAATGGGATATACTAGCTCTCCTGTGATTAGAACAGGAACTAACCACTCATTTACCCGGGATAATATGGTAACAGTCAGCTGATGGGATTTTTGTCATTGTTGTTTTGGGGGATTCAGGACTTTCACCAAGGGTGTGGGTCCTGTGCTATTCTCCAAAATCCTTGTTCCTTTCTTTGGAGTGCTTGTGAACTGAGGTTTATGAGTTTAAGCCAAAACTGCAGCAATAATGCCAAAAATTGTCTATTATCTATAAACTGCACTAATTCTCAAGAGAACAGACCAAATGGGTTGTGACTCTAGAGCAAATTTCTTGTGGTGAGATGTTCATAACCAGCAACAAGTGAGTTTAATATTACAGCTATACAGCACGAGTGCTCGTGGCACAGACGCGTTTGTGAGGAAAGTTGTTTACATGCTGCGTGTACATTCAGGTGGCTCTGAAAGAAATGGTCATGGAGATGAATGTCAATGCCCAGTGTATCAGGATGCATGGAAACACTTTATTCAACTATATGCAAGAGTCCAAGAAGTGTATTTGTGGACTCATACAGTCAGGAATGAAAAAACAAGGTGCCTTATGTGACTTAAAGGAGTGGTTAAGTATCGCTTCTAATTCAGAATGTTTGGAAGGTCTATACACAGTTTTAAAAAGCATTTTTTAAAAATAAATGGACAAAAGTTGTGATTTGATTGTAATCTTAGAGCATGAATCTTTTTAATAGCAAATGAACTAGTACAGTTCTATCTCTTAATAGCTATTACTTACGTACATAAAATTACGTACATAAAAGAAGTTACCTCTACTAGGCTTTATTTCCAGTGAAATTTCTGACTGACTGTTTAGAAATCAGAACATTTAATTTTTGTTTTCACCTGTTTCTGAAAAGAGCTGCAAAATAAAAAATAACAGGCAAACTACACTACAATAGATGAGTTGCCTGGGTACAAGTGTTGGAGGGAGTGGGTGCAGAGAAGTGGAGCTCTCAGACTGCAAATTCACCTGTGAGCCGAAGTACTGAATGGTCAATTGTCATTGCTCCTGCTTGCAGCTCTAGCTGTTGTTTGCTGGTTGGCTAGCACCATACCCTTCTGTGAAGGTGACTACTACACTATACTTTCTTCAGTGAAAAAAATCTCCACAGTCCTTTTCTTACCACATGAGTATACCCAGCTCTTTCTAACTTAAAATCACAGAATGATTTGGGTTGGAAGGGACCTTAAAGATCTAGTTCCACCCCCCTGCCATGGGCAGGGACACCCTCCACTAGCCTAGGTTGCTCAAAGCCTCATCCAGCCTGGCCTTGAACCCCTCCAGGGATGGGGCATCCACAGCTTCTCTGGGTAATCTGGGCCACTGCCTCACCACCCTCACAGTAAAGGATTTCTTCCTAATACGTAATCTAAATCTACCCTCTTTCAGCTTAAAACAGTTACCCCTGATCAAGAGTGTTTTCACAGCCTGCAGGGTAATCATAGGTACCTGCTCCTTACTGTGGTCAGAGATGTAGGGTGTCTCCCAAGACAGGAAGACAGGCTTCATCCCTTTCTTAAAGTCTTTAAAGCCTGATATTACTGTATGTTTAAGTGTAACTGGCTTTGTAGTTACAGTGTATACAAAATGTTATGTCGCATTGGCTTGATAATCAGACTGCCCAGGTAGATGCCATTGGTTGACCTAGACAAAATAGTGGGTCTTCAGCATAATTTGCCCTCTGTTCTGGCTGGTAACTTGTCCTCAGTTCTCTCCTGAATTGAAAGAGCCCTTTTGCTGGGGATGGTGCATGACTTGATCTTTTTTTTTTTTGTGGCAAAAAATAAAAATATTTGTGAGTTCCTCCTTAACGCTAATCTCACCCTCTGATGGATTAAACTGTAAAATAGTTTTAGGAAATAAAGGAAAACTAGTACTGGGAAGAGAGTTGTCTTGACTTTTCTCTCTCTGTTTGCAGTATAGCATTATCGTCTTCTGAAGCTATTACCATCCCCACGGAGGTGGGGTTAGACTAAGAAAAAAGAAATGTGTTCTTGATTTAGAAGTCGTGCATCCCCAGGCTTGGCCTGAACTTTCCTTTATCGAGAGCTTGTTCTTAAACTGGCATTCTGCAGCTGAATGCTGAAATGTGTCCCTGCAGGCGAGATGACTGTACCACACAGCCTTAGATTAGTTCCAATTTGTCAGCCTCACCTTCCGGAGACGAAACCCTATACTGGCACTGAAGGGGATGTGTTTCTTAGTCTAGGCAGCTCTCCACTGAGGTATCCCAGAAATGCCACGACAAGGCAGTTTAAATATCCTGACTGTTCTCTAAAGGCTTTGCTGCATGAATCAGTAAGGCTTCCAGTTCCTTCCCATTTCTGTGTTGCTTTTAGTGGGTTAACCATGACAGTATCAGCCTTCAGTAAATTAAAGCCATGAATTAGGAGAAATATTCTGAACTGTCATCACTACAATATCCTCCTAGGTTGACTTCAAGAATTTGTGTGAATGGGAAGAAGATGACACACACTGATTCTAACCCTTTACTGTTTCACAGGCAGGTATGCTGTTTTTCAAGTCAGCACAATCTTTACTGCTTGCTTGTGTGAGGGGTTAACAAAGCAATTTGTTGTACAGTTCAACCCAGACTGGAAAGCCAAATTCACCATAAACAGTGAAATATCTGTTGGGATGAAATGTTTTGGACAAATGGCATATTTTTCCCCAGAAACACGGTTTTGTAAGGACTGAAATAGTTTGTGGAAGTGAGTTAAATTTGGCAAATTGTTTCAAGTGAAAAAAATGGAGTGGGGAAGGCTTGAGAAGCATTTAAGTTGATTCATATCAGCATTTCATAAAGGACAATCTTCTCTTGTTTTTGTTTGTTAATGGCATGATTTGTTTAAAACGTGGTGGTTTTTTAAGATTCTTTTTGGAGAACCTGAAACAGAAAGAGAAAAACAGGCTTTGGGTCAGATGAAATATTTCAGATTTATCCTGAATAGGTTTCTGTGGACTTTATTTCTGTGACTCTAGAAAGAGTCAAAAGTTCAACATTCATGTTCACATGTAATTTATGAGGGGTCCTTTGACAGTAAAAGCATACGTGGAATGTATCCAAATTATTTTAGCTCTAAATCAGAGCTATATGTTGTAATGCTGAGGACTGCTGATTTTTGTCTTTGATAATATAACTTTGGGGAATATACCTATACCTGCATACATACCTATGTGTATGTATGTTCACAGTGACTGGTTATGTTACGTGGTTCTTGTGATCACTTGTCCAGCTGTGAGACATGGCTACTCATGTGCATACTGTTATTTGCATAATATCTCTTGATTATTTACCACCCTTTTTTCTGGTGGGGAGGGTTTTTTTTTTTTTTCCTTAGCTTAATTTAATGCATGTGAAGTTCATGCATTGCCTTGAATTGAAAAACAGAGTATCCATCTCAGATGACAAGATGAAGCTCTCGATGGGAGTTTATTTTTCCTAATTACGTGTTTGTCATTGTGTATTCTATATAACAACGTAAAAGTAAACAATCATGGACCTTTTGAATAAATTTATTGGTTTTATTTATGTTACTGGGCATAAAAAAATCTATAATTACCAGGTACAGCCGCAATATAACTGGTATTTAATGACAATTACCTTTTGTTACCATAGAAATGAGTCCAAAGTAGTTACCTATAATTTCTCATTCCCAAAACTCACACATGTTGTATTGCAGTATTACCATAGTAATTGCCTATTAGTCATCATAAAATAAGCAGTTACCCAGAAGATATCAGGATAGTGTGAAATTTCTCATCTTCTTCAAAACTTGCCGCATGTGCTGCTTCTCATCTTCCTTTAGTGGGATTCTTGCCTGAATGACAAGAACGTTCATTGTACATTAACCCAAGGGAAGAAGGGATGTGATTGAGAGAGAATTGTACTCTAAAAATACACCAAGTCGGGAAAAGCATGTTCCATCCTGTGAAAATATAGATCTATTTCTTATTATTGAAAAACTGGGATTTTTCAATCCCGTAAAATAGAGGTTTGTTCCTTGCCATAAATTTCCTATTTATTTTTTCTCCAATTCAGTTTTGACCAAAGCAGAGGCTCTACATCTCGGGGGGTCTGTGAGAACAGACATGCTGTGCCAGACCTCACAAAGCCCAGTATCCGCTAAGGCAGTGGTGGACAGTAAGACTCTCCTTGTAAGAGCAGGAGATGCTCAAAATATATTTTCTTAGAATCATAGAATCACTAAGGTTGGAAAAGACTTCAAGGATCATTAAGTCCAACCATCAACCCAACAGCACCTAACTCACTAAACCACAAGTACTTTCCTATCTTCCAATGATTTTAACTCCAGACATTTCCTGAATTCATGGAATTTCTGTCTGCTCAGCAATATCCAGTGGATTTGTCTTCCTGCTACTTGCCAGTTTGGTAAGCATCAGCTCTCTGTCCCCTCTGGCCTGAGACTGTTCAGCTCCTGCTCGGTGCAGGAAGCAGCACCCACTGCAGCCTGCTCTGAACTTCAGGGACTTCTTCCAATGATTTTAACTCCAGACATTTCCTGAATTCATGGAATTTCTGTCTGCTCAGCAATATCCAGTGGATTTGTCTTCCTGCTACTTGCCAGTTTGGTAAGCATCAGCTCTCTGTCCCCTCTGGCCTGAGACTGTTCAGCTCCTGCTCGGTGCAGGAAGCAGCACCCACTGCAGCCTGCTCTGAGCTTCAGGGACTTCTCCTCAGTGGCCCCTCTTGCACCTTATAACTTGCAAGTTATTCAGGCCAGTGAGTCTCTTTCTGTGCCTGCCAGATCCCATTTAGTATCAGCTGGGGGTTGGTGACTGGAGTCAAATGATGTTCCCCATTGCAGGGGACAGGAGAGGTGGACCACAGGCACGGAGGGTGTCACTGACCCTCTGGTAGAGTGGGGGCAACTGAGCTCTTCTCCCTTTCTAATTTTAAAATTGGAAATCCAAGGTGGCTTTACAATGCTTCAATGTCTTTTGACAGCCTGTTGGGTTAAAAACATAGCTGTGGCCAGGACCAACCACCCTAATAATCAGGAAAAAACAAAGAGAAAGAGACCTGGCCACAGTGAGGGATTGGCCGTTTCTTCGTATTGCCTTCTCCTGTGCAGCCTGGGGAGAGGGTGTGGCATGGCAGAAGCTTTCTCCTCCCCCAGCTCTTGCTTGACACTGAGGCGAGGTCAGGAATTTTCTGTGCTATCTTCCTCCTGTGTGCTGTGTGTGTTTGCATCTGTTTTGGATCTCCCAACTCACGCCGTGTGCCAGATTGGGGCCCTGGAAAGCAAAGTCTGGGGTGGATCTGCAGCTGTGACACAGGTGCGCTCTGGGCAGCAGCAATGGAAAAGACCAGGGAGGCAAGCGAGCAGCAGAGGTTTTCTCTGGCCCTTCCATCCATCTGGCTCGTAGCATTGCCATTCCTTTCCTGCTTAGAAGTTTTCTTTCCATTGTGGCTTTTATTGCCCAGAGAGTGCTGCGATCGTAAGACAGTTACAGCGGTTGCTGTTTTGCTCACCATTGCTTAAAAAAAAGCTTCCTTGTAAAAAAGTTGTCGTCCTTTATCTTAAAACAAATACTAGGTTTGCAAAAGGGTTCCTATCTACTGCCATTGAAAATGCTCTTTATATTGATGCGGTAACTGCTCATTTAAACCATATTACAGCTCCTGAGTATTTTTCAGTTGATATTGATGTGACAAATTCTCTTGCACAGAGGACTGCACCAATCAATAGAGTCAGTATATGTGCTTTAACAACAAAGCCACATGCCTTGGGGTTCCAGTTGAATCTGAACCTTTTAGTAGCATTAAATAAAGCTATATTTATTTTGCTTTTGGTGCAAGAAAAAAAAATCCAAACCCAACCTAATTTAATACAACTTGTTGGAAGGGTTTGAAGGCACCGTTATGGGGCCATTTTCACAAGCTATGAATACATAACTAGTGTCAGAGCTGCTATTTTGTTGTTGTAAGCAAACCCTTCTCTTTTAGTTAGATTGATCTAGGACTACAGAGTAGGCCTTTATTTTTAGATGAGCAGGGAGAGAAGCCATAATGAGAAATATTGAAATCATAGCTTTTTTCTATCTGCCATTATTCCGCTGAGAATGAGACATGATGTCCTTAAAGAGTCAGGGCTATTTATTTTCCATTTAAATAACACCATTTGTGATTATTACCTTTGAGCCATAATGCAGAGAATCAGCACCCAACTCATGAATCCCAGCAAAGTGAATCAAAATTTTGTACCTAAGTGCCATTTATGCTTGTGGGTTGCTGTAGGAGCCTGTTCTTGGCCTTCACTGACTTTATTTTTTTGCGTGTTTTTGTCTTCTAGAATGTGTTTGTGATTAACAGGGGTCTTAATGTCTATTTGGCTGAAATGTGTATTTCTCTTCTTCTCTTCCTGGATAGCTGATCTGAGATGTGAATAATCCCATCTGGGTTTCTTAGCTTTACTTTCAGTTAAGACAAATATTTTGGGCTTTTTCCTTTCTTTTTTTTCTTTCCCCTCCCCCCCCCCCCCCCATTTTAGGTCTAGCTTGTATCTCTGGTGATTTGAGTTCTTGTTCATAGCAGCAAACAAAGGAGACAGAGGAGCAAAGTCTCAAGCGGTTGGTTGGTTTGGTTTTGTGTTTTGTAGTTGTTGTTTTTTTTAATTCTGAAAATGACTTGCAGTAAAGTTCATCCAATTTGCTGTACATCTTTGTTTTGATTTATTCCTCTGCAATTTAGGAAAAATTAGGTGTCATATATCTAAAATTAGCTGTGGAGCTGCATTTAGTAGAGTGTGTAAAAAAAACCAAACCAAAACCAACAACAAAACAGAACAAAAAAACCCCAAACATGTTGCATTCCTTGGCTTTGAGTCACTAGGTACGTACCAAGCGGTATTGTTTAGAAAAGGTATATCTTTATATATACCCATGCAATCAAAGCAGTGTTTTATGGTTAGTTTTGCAAGTGAGAGAAGGGAGAAACACGCTGAGTTGGTCTCTGTCTGATGTTGTAACAAGCTGAGCTCTACTTCCCAAACAGCCGCTGCCAGGCCACAATCCATGGCATTTAAAAGCTGATACAAAAGTCTGGAGGGCTCCTCTGAAAAGATGGTTTGCCAGACACAGGAAGTTATGGCTGTGATGCAACCCAAGAAATATGCTGTGTATTCGCAAGTGCCATCTGCTGGTACAGGTTACTGAGCTATTTGCAGAGACAAGTGCAAGATATGCCTCTAATTGGCTTTTTTTTTTTTTTATTGGTGGTCTTCAGGCACCTGCCTCCTTACACGGCACGTATTGTTAGCTTCTAATGTGCATTGCACCTAGCTGCAATGGCACCAAAGCAATCCTCCCACCCTTGCAGTTGCTGTGAGGACGCTGTGCCAAAGTGCCTTGGAACAGGGCAGGTGTCAGCACAGGTGACACAGGAGATGTGTCCATGGGACACTTATCCCAGGAGGAAATGGTCTGTGGTATGAAAAGTGTTTGTATAGCTGTCAGCAATGGTGACAATCCAGCTTCTAATTCCTAAGGCTTTGTCTCCTCCCTTCCCCCAAATCACATTAATGATACTGTTGCTTTGGTGAAGGTCTAGTTCAGGGAAGTGCTCAGAAACATCTCTTGCAATGAGGGCTGTGCCTCAGGAGTGTTTGTTGATTCTCTGTGGGCTTTCTTCCTCTCCTGCCCTTGCCCTTTGTTTAGTTTTCCCTCCTTAACATAATTATTGGCCCAAAGAAAAGCTGTGGTTCCTTGCAGAAATCAAGAGCAGCCAAAGCTTAGTGTGAACTGTGCTGCCTTTATCTGCATTATATTTGCCTTGCCAGCAGCATCAATGAGTTGTCAACTCATCTGGGAGCAAATCCCAGAACCTGAAGTGCTGATGAGGTTGAGCTCAGATCCAGCCTGTGTTTTCCTGTTCTGGCATGTAAGAGCTGTGTCCAGCCCTGTAGACACCCAGGCAATTGAGGCTGTAAACGGGGATTCAAGCTGTCCTTGTGCTTGCAATTATTGAGTGGGACTGTTCCCTAGCTAGACTCCTCTGTTCTTCCCCCACTTTGGGACTTTGGAAGAGATTTCTCTGTCCTGACTCTTGGGTAGTGTGGAGTTACTGCAGTATTTGTCAGTAGACTCTTGAGGAAAACTGAGACCCACCTGTCTGTCGGTCCAGGGGATTTAGTATTTTAACTTTACAGGTTACACTTGGGTGCTGGTTCATGTCAGCAGGGTTTGTCTTTGCAACAATTAAAAGTGTAAACTACAGCTGAAGAGGAGAAATATTTTCCTTAACTGTAGAAATGACCAATTAGAGGTCAAATTCTGCCTTAATGAAAGCACCTATTGCTCCTTCTAGGTGAGGAACCGAAAGAGTGAGAGCGAGCAATGTGTTTTCCCTGCTATCTATGAGCATAGGAAGGCTCAGCATGTGATTAGTCTGTATCCCAGTTTTGAATCGTTCTACCCTAAACAACATCTCAGAATCTTTTCCAATGTAACTAACATTCCTTTCCCCATTCCTACCCCATATTTAAGCAGCATCTGCTCACCTAGACCTGCAGATTCACCAGCTGTTGAGGAAGGCAGCTGAGGGATTAATTCTTTACGATGAACTTTCTGGACAGAGATCCTGGGATTTTTGGAAGTTGCACCCATTTACACAAGATCACCAGCAACTAGTGATCACTCCCATGGTGTCTGCAAGAGTCCCCTTCCTTGTAGTCAAGTTCTATCATGTTGTACAAGTGAGGGGTTCAGTACTCACCCTTCAGTTCACTAGGGGAATATTTGTCATCCATCAATAGAAAAAGTCCCATCTTCCTGTTCCAGCTGCCAGTATGTGGGTGGGGAGGGGGAAATCCCATCCAAGTTATTAGGAAAACAATAGCAGCCTAAGGGAATGTTTGTTTAGGTTGGGTTTTTGTTGTTTTCTTTTCCTGGGTGACAGCTGTTCTTGTCTTTTTTTTTTTATTATTTTTTTTTATTTTTTATTGCAGCACTTCAAATGACAGTAGCTTGCTGTATAATTTATAATATTAGTCCTAAGGGCAGTGTCATGTAACACAAAAACAATCCTGAGACAAATCTAAATAATAAACACCCATTATCTAAAACAATATTGCATTAATAAAACATTAAATAATCTGAATGCACATCACTTCTGGGGAGTGTAAAGGCAGACACCTGCCCAAAGTTCCCACTCCTGTGTCTTGGTCAGCACATTGGCTCCTAGACACCACCATCTCTCTGTGACTTAGATGAGCCTTGTTTTCACTCTTTGCAGTAAAGCGTTTCTAAGTGGTTCAGAGTTGTGATGTTTCCTCTTCTCTGTTTGGAGAAGATACCTTTTTTCTTGGGTTAATTTTCATAGGTACAGTCTCCCCCCCCAAAAAAAAAAAAAAAAAAACAAAACAAAAAACCATGGCTAGGTATTGAATTTCAGGAGCTTGCAAGGTCTTGAGCAAGAGAAAACTGGTCCTGGTGCTCATCTGAAAATTTAGGTTGTGGCTGTAAAGGAAACTTTTTATTTAGCTACTAGTACACAAGCCTTTTCTGTTGAAGCAGAAAGAGATTGGAGCCTGCTGTTTCACAGCTGCTTTAAGCTAAGGTAAGTGTATGCTGGTACCCAGAGGGGCAGCTCAGATCTGTTTTCCCTCCTGGCTGTGCATCCCTGCCATCTCTTTTCTGACAGGACCGGTGCTTGAGTGGCAGCGCTGTGAGCCAGCAAAAGACCGATCCTGCAGAAAGCCAGCCTGACAAAACAGTTCTTGCATATCTCCCTGTGCAGCCAGAAAAATGGGACCAGGACAGGAAGGAGGAATGAGCAGAGAGGGATCCATTTTTAGTGGCAGCTTGAGTGTAGATGGGCTTAAAGCAATTTTGAAGCCAGAGCTCAAGGTCTAGGTGGCTGTTGTGCAGTTATTCCAGGTGTCTTGGAAATGACAGTGGTAACCAGTGATTTCTTGGATGGTTGTTGGTGTGTTCAAGTGTAGCCATGCCTATATGATCTCTTTCTTAGGATTATTATTTGCTAACAGCACCAAATGATTATTTATACTACTTGGTAACAAGTTGGGTGACTTGGCATGTCCATTTGAGAAAACAGGGAGTTTATGGTGTCAGAGGCTGGAAATGAGCTGTTTCCATGCAACTGTTATAACCCGTTATGTACACATGGAGAAAAACTGGCCACAAAATCCTTTTCTCTCTCTACTCCCTATAAAAACAGAAGACATTGTAGCTGTGCTGACATGGCAGAGGGAGCAATAAATCTCATAGCAGATTACTCCTCTGCTGCCCCTGGTGCCAGGCAGAGGGGACATGTCAGGGTAGTCTGGGAGGAGGTAGATGTGACAGCTGAGTGACAGCTGATGGCTTTGCCTGGTTGGTGCCTAAGAGCTGGAGGAAGAGTGCTTTGCCAACATGGATGAGCTGGGATCAGAAAAGGGCTGTGACATTTCCGGACACATGGTGTTGAGCCACAAAAACATTAGCTGTCTCTGCCAGTGTGAGCAGGACAGGTAATCTGCCTCTTCTTCCCCTCCCAGGCTGGAAAGGATGTATATTAATAGAAGTATATGCGACTTAACGTGCAGCTACTCGGTGTTAACCCAGGTCTCCAGGGAACAGAAGTGCTTATTTCAGGTTGCGCAGATCATAAACTTGCTGCCTTGTGTGGAGCGTGTGCTCTGAATACTAATGCTCCCTTTCTCTTTTCTTTACTGACACGGCCACTGAGCTGATGAATTGTATAGATTATACAATGATAATGGATGGGGAAGGGGAATTTCATCTGTCTCTTTAACCAAAATATGACCAGTAAATCCTGCCTGTTTGCAGAGAACAGCTGGATTTCTAATAATACTGGAATGCTGTTGTGATGGGGGGGGGGAAGGTAGGTGCCCCCTCCCTTTCATCACTGCCTTTCAGACTTCCAAATGCTTGCGAAAGACTGGAGCTTTCCAACACCCTGAGGCTAATGCAGCAGTTATTCTGGGAGTCTGCCAGCTCTGTTGGATCTAAGAAAAGCCTGAACCCCTCTGTGGTGCCTCTGCATCATGCCCAGGGGAAGAAAGGGACGCAGGGGCCTTGCATTTAATTCTCCAAGTAACAGCTTGGTGAGAGAATGGGTTTTTCTAGTAAACAAGACCAGTCTCTATTCATAGAGTGGACTGAGCTGTGATCTGATCCTGTACAAAGCCGTGAGTGAGCTGCACTGTGGAAGGGCTTATGGTAAGGTTGTGTGTGTCTTTGGGAATCTCAAGAACTGAAAGAAGGATGTCACAGAAATGTGGAAAACCTCTCAGGCTGGTCACATTTTGTATTATTAATAATAAATTTTGTATTTTAATTTGAATTGAAATAGGTTAGCAAGGGAGCCTGAATGTTCAGATGACTGATAATGCATTGACACTGCAGTGTTGACCAGAAGCCACAATCCTGTTCTGCTAGGTGCTGTACTTGTAGTACATCATAAATGATCCTCACTTTCCCAAAGTGCTTTCAGAGCTAAAAGAGGTGGACAGGCAATCAAGCAAGCTGTTATAGCAGGGGAAGACAGAGTACTAAATATAATAGGATGAATAGTGGTAGGGGTTTTATTCATTTTATGGGTGTGTTTTTTTTTTTTCCTCCCTCTGGTGGCAGGAAATACAATAGCTAACTATACAATCAGGCTGAATAACCATCATGTATCAACTGATAGTAGGACTACTCTAAATTGGGTGAACCCAGGGAAGGAGCTTTCAGTGACAAAATACATTTGCAAAGGAAGGTTGACCCAAAAGGTGTGTTTCTTCAGAATGGATTACTTTTAGATGTTCTTCTGTTCTCCTACTGTTCACTCCTTGGGCAAAACTTTGGAGCTCCACTTAGCTCCCAGTTTAAGCACCATTTAAATTCTAGCACTAGGATTTTCATTATTCTATTGCAGCTGAGCAGTATTATGGTTCTACCCATAGTTTTACATCTGGATTAAATTATCATTTTGTGCATCTGGAGGTAGGTTTGTTCAGCAGATTTTTAAAACCCACACATGTTCAAGGCCCAGTCAATCTTTTGGCAATGCTTGCTAGTGAGGAAGCTACACAATGAGCAAGCATTCCCAGCAAGTTTTGTACCCCAGCAGTTGTCCTTGGATAGATCTGTCTGCCCTTCCAAGACCGAAAAGAATCAATTGACAAACTGACAGTCTATCTCCTTTGCTTTCTACTATGCCTTTGCTAATATTCTGTACATTTTTAGCTGCTAAAATATTTTCTGTTTTTAATTCTTCCAGTAGGGTTTACTTTTACTCCTGCTGTTGACATGCAAGGAGGAATTGATGCTGGCGTAGGTTTGCTCTTGACATCTCCATCTTGCTGATGCTTTGCTAACTAGTGTAAAAGAAAGACAGGTTGTATCCAGGAGATACGCTGTTACTGGTACGGGTGAGAGGCAAGTGCAATGCTAGCAGACAGTTCTTATTCCTTACATTGGTCACCTTTTCAATTACAGATCTGATCTGCTAAAGTCTTGTCATTCTCATTCTAGTTTCTGTTAATGAAATGCATTTAACTGTCAGCTCCTGTTAACAGTAACAACACAGCTGAGGATTCATAAATTCCCATGGAAGTCAAATGACTGCTACCTCAGAAGAACTCAGTCAAGTCCTTTTTCATCTTGAAGCTGGAGGAGAAAACAGCCACAGTTTTCTTGATCCAGCACACCAGAATATTTTGAACAATGAAACAGTCTCGGACTTTATTTCTGGTTCCTGTCTGAAAAGGTCTAGAAAAATACTCTGTTTCAAAGAACCCTTGGTTTTTGAGTCCACTTGGATCTATCTCGAATTATTACTTATTACCTGGAATATTCAGAAATTCAGCCTTTCAAAAGCCAGTCAGACAAGTGTGGTCCGTAGATGTGTGAACAATTGTGTTTCGCACAGGTTCAACCTGTTCTGAATAACTACAAGAATGAGAAGAGAATTAGAAAAAAATGCTTTGTGACAAGACAGTCTTGGAGCTTAGTTTGTTTAGATTGACAGACAGTAAGCAAAGGAATGAATGACATGATCTGAGACCATATGTGGGGATTCATCAGTCCGTGATCTGAGTCTGAGTATGTACATAAGGAATATACTAACAGACAGTGACACTAAGGTTACTTTTCAGTATAATAAGGGAGAGCATAAAAGAGCAGAATGTCTTGACACTGATGTTCAAGTCCCTGAGGGGATGGTTAAACACTGTGGTGTATTTTCCCCGATGGCCTGTTTTGAAATTCAAATATTTTCCTAAAATTTTTGTTTGGGGGTTGGTTTGTTTGTTTTGTTGGGTATTTTGTGAATAGGAATGCTTCAGGGGAGGTCTTTGTATGTGAATGGTAGATGAGCAAAGATGATCACAGTAGCCTCTTTCTGGCTTTAAAATTTATGTTTTTTGAAATACTGTGCAGTGCTTTTGCAAGAAGCCCATATACTGGATGATCTCTTGGTTTTTCTTAGAATTACAGGTTTGATTGACTGGAAAAATTTGGCACGCTGCATATAAAATTTAATCATTCAATCTAACTGAAGTATTCAGTAAGTTCTGGAGAGAATTTCTTATTCAAATGACAAATTCCATTAGAATCAGTGAAAGCTGGAGACTTTTTCTTTCAACTGTCCAATGCAGTACAATTTATGGTTTGGTATTATGTAAGCTTAATAGGGTAACAAAGAAACATCACAAAATAAAACTTGATAATTTCTCAAGAAATCCAGTTAACTTTTGCTAATGCCTCCCTGAACATTTGCCTTAAGCAAAAGCTGTTGGCCTGAAGCTGTATAAGCTCTGTAGTTGTTTCGGTTCTGCGGAAGCAGGAGGAAGATCAGCTTTAACCATTTGATCATTGCTGGAGCCGTCAGAAATTATTTCTACCTGTGTATTCCTCAATGACAGTTAAATTCATTATAGACACGGTGCTTTGTTTTAAGTCAAACATGAATATTTTTTTTTTAAAATAAAATATGCCATTTCTAACCTGTAAAATAAAAGGCTGGAACACAGAACTGGAAAAAACTAATTAAGTTGGGAGCAGGCCATGACTAAGTGCTGGCATGAACAAGGAAAACAGTGTAGCCACATTCTTTATAAACGGATCTCTCAGTCCACCTCTCTCTTATTTACTCCTGGAAACAATGCTGTCTTTTCCTACACCTGGGGACATAAATTGTATTAAACTCTGAGCTCTTAAATGATCTCAATATCACTTTGGCCAGTCGTCAAGGTGAAACCTCGTACCTAGTTCTGTCAAGAACAGAATATTTTGTCTTTGGTCATCTTAATTGAAGTGATCACCTAAACTTCTCTCTGTATTTGTGTTCATACTACTATTTAATTACCTGAAGAAGTTATCTTGCAAATTAGAATTACTGCCAATGATAAATTGATAAAATACAGCAGAAATGCCAAGTGGTCATTTACATGATTGGAATTGCTTTAATATAACCAGTTGATATTAAGAGCTTTGTTTTATACAACTCCATGTTTCTTTATCAGTACTTCAAGAAAACTGCAGGGGAGATGGAGTGTGTACATAAGTTCTGTGCTCTTCACACGCTCAAGTGAATTTCTCCCCACATGCTGTGGAGCAGGATGGTGCGCAGGTACCCAGGTGGACAGTCCTGTCCTACTTCTGAGGAAAGCCTTAGGTCTGCACAGAATTTGGAGGTTTGCACGAAGGTTTTCGTAAGCAGCTGGTGGTTCTCAGGTGCTGCAGTTGCTGACACAGATCTGTCAAAGGTTTCTGGAGTCCCGATGAAGAGCGTATAGCAGTTTTTAAAAATACAGAACCTTCTCTAGCGTGTCTCAGATCGGATACCTAGTCAGTCAATATTGACATTTTGACTTTGGAATTTAAATTGTATCTCCTCGTTGATCCCATGGAAAGGCCCTCCAGTTATTTGTGTTGCAAATGGAATAGAGGGGGAGGTGGATTTTCAGATGTATGAAGCTTTCTCTTTCGATTCCTGTTTTATTGCTTGTTTCCATTTAGATCCACACCTATTGGTGGCCTGTTCGATGCTTCTCATCTCCCACAAGCCAGACACCCAGTTCTGACCCACAAGTGCTGATAACAGCTTGGCTTCCTTACACAGCTACTGCCACCAGATTTTGTTCCTTTGCACAAATGAGCCCAAAAGGACAAGTGAGCCTAAACCAGCTGCAAGTAACATTTCCCAAGGGATTGCCTGCAGGCATCAATGCATCAGTGTTGGCACTATAGCAGCTGCCTCTGTCGTGTTAGCTAAGGATCTGTTTTGGGGCAGGATGGGGCATTGTAGGACACACAGCATATGAGGAATAAACTTTGGAGGAGAGTGTTCAGCTGCAGAACAGAATTGTGCCTTTCTCTTCTACTCTCTCTCTCTTTTTTTTTCTTTTTTTTTTTCCTCTTGAGACTGTTAAACTTCTCCCAAGTACAGCCTGGAATCCTGAGCTTCTATATCTGTTTGGTTAAAAAAAAAAAAAGGGGGGGGGGGGGGGGGGGGGGGGGGGGATATTTGGCGTATATAGTTTGAAATGTTTCCCTTTGTCTAAAATAGGATCTTTCTGGGTGCTTGTGGGTCATCAGTTAAGAAAAAAATACAAACCACAACAAAGGGCTTTCTGGTAAAGGGCAGATTTCTAGAACTAGCTCAGTGGTTCTCCTTCTGCCATAAATGGATGTTGTTTTACATGAAGACCTATTTCTGGAAGCAGTTGATGCCATCACAAGTAAGATCCTGGTTGTCTCTGCAAGAAATTATTAGATCTGTAAGTAGAAAAAAACACAACAGCTGCATGTTTCAAGGCTCTATTGGAGGCTATTTCCAGCCATCCTGAAAGATCAACATGCTCTGAGTTGTTTTTCAGAACTCTCTCTATCCCAAATTTAAAAAAAAAAAAAAAAATCCTTCCAAGACAGTATCATTAAATGGGCATTTGCCTATATAACATACAACTGTAACTACAGTATGTAGGAGTCTTAGTCTTTTAATCTCCTATAAAGGCTGGAGAACAGGCCTTTAGTATACAGACCTGAACAGGAGGGAAAGTGCTGTCATCTGCTTTTTTGTGTCTTTGAAATAGCAAATCCTCTGCCCAGAGATTACGAGTGAAGGTCTGGCTTCAGTGCTGTAATACCTAACTGAATTATAAGCGTAGGTGTAGTCCTGAGAGAGGGCTTAGTGCAAATTCTCATACTGATTTTGGTACTTAAATTACCTTTCAACCAATGACACTTGCTTTAATTTGGGTACCCAGACTGCAGCTACTCTGGGGCATATTTTTAAAGGTAATCTGTGCCTAATTCATATTGATTCCAGCAACATGTCAAGGGACAGAACCTGCTAACAAAAAATTAGGAATTAACTACCTTATAGCTAGTAGAGAAGGACCTGATGTCTGCCACACACAGGACATACCCAATGTGAGCTCCAGTAGGAAATGACAGGAGATTGCTTTTAGATTTTCTGTGACAATCCTTGACTTGAGAGGAGATAGAGTTCAGGAGGCTTTTGGCAGTGACTATGGGGAACAGAATCATAATAACATTTGATATTCTGTTTTATGCCTGGGCATAAACAGAGCCAGAGCGTAAAAACTAAACTCTCCTCTGAGTATGGCTGATCACTGCAAGGGAGAGGGGGCTTCTCTCTCTCTTTGCTTGCTACCCTGTGTTGGTGTGATTTGTTTGCTGGTTTCGTATACCAGGTTGAGGTGTTGTTGCCCCTATAGTGTTTGCCAATATTTGATGTGAAAATACTGAGTGGAGTAACCTTTTATTAGCTTGAGCTTGTCATCCTTTGGAGAGTTCAGGGAAGCTATATGCATGTGGGCTACACGGAGACACTGAAAGAGCACAGTTGAGTTACTGGACTAGTCCTGTCCTCTCACCTAGCTAATACACCTTGATGCATTGACTCTGGGAGGTTTAAAATGGCAGTATGGAAAAAAGAGGCAAAGATCCATCTGAGAGATCTATCTGAGGTCTGGAAAACATAACTTGAAGTGCAAGATAAAGGAGATAATTCTATTTAATATAGGAGGTTGATACCACCATCATGTAGGCATCCAGTCAGAGAGGCAAGGCTGAAAACTTTAGCAGAGGGTATGACAAAAATATTTGGAGAGTGAAGCCTTCAAATAGGAAGGTAAATGTTCCAAATGGGGAAACAAGCTACCAAGGCAAGTAGCAGATAGCTATCTCATAAGGCCTACTGATGAAGGCCAAACTTTTTGCTCCTTCATGGCTGCATCTGTAGAAGCTTGATGTTACTAAATGGTCCATTGTTTAAGTCAGCCTAGATAAATTAAGAGTCTCCCTTGGCTTTTCAGAGTATGTGAATATTCTGAACTTCATCACCATTTTCAGGGCTCAAAGGCTAGTTTTCTAGTCCAGTTCTGCATAGTTTTCTAAAAAAACCTCCTGCAGGAGAGTGCTCTACTCTCCAGAACAACAGCATTTTGCAGCACTTGGCACCCTGCTGACCAGGGCCACCTCCTATAAAAAACAACACATTAAGTAGAAATACAAAACTTACTGAGAGAACGATACAAAATTAGATGTAATAATTATACTCACTTGTGTCAGGGCACTGTTGTAACAAGAAATAATAATCCAACAACATTTACTTTATACTTTTTCAGGGACCAATAAAGAATAATGTGACCATATTCAAAAAGAATCTTTTTTTAATGTTCTGTATTGCCTTCATTAACATTTTTTTCATTTCTTGTTTTATAAACCTTTTAATTGAAAAAGGGAGGGGAAAGCATCAGAAAGACGTATTTTGGAGGAACAGCAACTAAGAAAAGTTTTCTCCTAAGCATTATTGGTTCCACTTCAGTATCAAGAATGCTGCTGCCACTCTGTATTGCAGCTCCTGCGATTAGATAGTTCATTAAAATCTTTTGTTGAAGGTCTTTTCACACAAAGTTTTTCTGTGGAAGTCTCATTGCATCCAATTAACTTTTCTGTATCTCCGAAGTTCAGCCAAGATCAGCGAGACAGACTGCTTCTTCCTGGGAAGTGACATATAGTAGCACAGAAGTCATATAGAGTAATAAAGTTGGTTTTAGTTAGTTTTTTGGGGGTTTTGGGAGGGTTTGTTTGTTTGTTTTTTCCTGCTGCAAAAGAGGTGGGGAGGATTTGGATGCCTTTAGCTGTTCTTGAGGCTCATTGATTTGAGTGCTGTGAGAAGGGTCTAGCCACTTGGGTGCTTTTTCAGTGGTCTTTTCCTATTCATGTGCATTCAGTTGACAGAATTTTGGAGCTATTAATGCACTTTTAGATTTATTCACTAGCAGTGGTGTTTTGTGTATTTGCATTTGTAAGAGCGATGAAAGTATTCTTGTATACAAAGTCCTTGGATATAGAGCAGCATCCAGTGGAGAACAGAACTGATACCAGAGAAGACAAGTCAGTGAGCCAAAGCTCTCCTTGTCTCCCCCAAAGGGTAGACTCCCAAAAGTTAACCTAATTAAGGAGGGCACTTAGGCCATGGGGTTAACAGCTGTTCAGGAGACAACAGAGAGCTTCTGTAGGAGCTGAGGTTAGACTTTGGAAATAGGTCCTCATGAGAGTATATAGGAAAATTGCTGTGCACGTGTGCATGTACGTGCGTAGAATTCAGAACGAAGGGTTTAGATGCAGGAGCACCGACAAGGATGGAAATAGGTCAGTCAGTTGTTTAAGTGCTCTCTACGTGTTCCTTCTCTGTGACAGCTGAGTAGCAGTTGGAAAGCAGCCTGGGATTTCATTTACAAGTGTGAACCAGAGGAAAAGGAAAAAGAGAAAGGAGGGGGTAATTTTGCTAGTTTTGATGCCCACGTGTCCCATTTTCAATTATCCATCTCATCCATTCTCACTGGGATGAAGTGAGATGCCTACAAATGAGCCATGGGAGAATTTCAAAGATTTGGATTCTCCATCCGTAACACTCAGTGAAAAAATCAGTGCACCTCTTTGGGTTGTGAAACTTGACTTAAAATTTCTTGAGGACACAGTTTCCATTGGGGTTTTAGTCATTTGGAAAGTCTGAAGGACTTTTTGTACCTGATTAGGGGATTACTGTCTTCACGTTGTCGGATCTTGCCCTTTAGCTTCTGGACTTTGCTTAGTAGGTATAACACCACCTACACTTTACCTTTTTGAATAATACAGGTTGGTTTAATTTTGTTCGCTCTCTTACCCACCTAAAAGTTAGTCATCTACTCTAGACTGGTGGCTTAGAGCTGTCTGTGGTCAGTAGGGTATTCCTAGAAAGTGAGTTGTATCATCTACAGTAAGTGGGCTAAACTGCCATATGGACAGATTTCTCTAACCCTGTTAATTTATGGGAGCTGAGGGGGCTGGGGTTAGAGTGAGATTTATCTTGCCTTTCTTAAGCTGTTTAATATGAGTCAGAAGATCTGCTCCCCAGATGACATAAATTTACTGATATCCATGCATGCGATTATCAGGAGAGTTGTGCCAATTTCAATTGACTGTGGATCTGGCCCACCAGCTTGCTTATTTATTTGTTCTTTTAAAAAAGTATAATAGTACCAGATGTTGTTATCGGTAGTCTCTAGTTCTGACTCAGTAACCATATGTGAATGGTCAGTCTAGTTCCTTATTAGCACTGAAGTGTTCTAAGGACGTGAGAATTGCTACAGAGGAGTAAACCAATGCTCTATTTACGTAAGTATCCAATTCGTGATGAGCTACTGCCATATGCTGACATTGATATACTGGTCTCAGTAATGTGTTAAGTATCTTGGTGGGTTTTTTTTTTTCCTTTCTCTGTGGCTTCCTCTTTCTGTCTTTCTTTCTTTTATTTTTGAGATAATTGCAAACAGAACTTTACCTGTTTGTCACATTTTTGCCTAGGAATCCTGTATGTGTCATGATGGAGATGACTACATTTGTTGTCTGAGTTTGAATGATGCTCTAGAAATACTCCAGAAGCCAAACTTTGTGATTGCTCTTGTTCTCTGTGTGTCATGAACAGTGACACAGTAAACTCTGGCCACTCTGAATGTCTCTGTCTTCTGGCTAGGCATTCTCTGCTTTTTGTGGTCAGCTGTGTGCTCAGCTCCTCCTCCCATCCACATTTATCCCTTTTATTCTCACCCTGCTTTTCAACAATCCCTTATCTTTTAGTCTCCTCAGCCCTTAGTTTCTTATCCTGATAACTAATGAATTGCTTTTATACATCTCCCCACCACCACCTGTCCCCTTGAATGGAGAATCTAACACATTTGCTGCCTTTTGTCATGGTGCTTTTGCATCATCTCTCTTCCCTCCACCTTTGCCCATGACTGTCTAGTCTTATTTAATGTGTACATTGTGTCAAGGGCTGGCTGCTACTCTGTGTAGTACTCTCTTCAATCCCTTAAGGTTAAAAGTTCTCTTATTTTCAAAAGTTCTTGTCATCTGCTCAAATATTAGAGCAAGGAGCATGGCACAGTGGAGAAAGAAGCAAATGGGGCAAAAGAGATTTTGTGAGGTCAGACTTTGTCTCAAAATGTCCCTTTTCTTACAACAGAGGATTAGTAAAAGCCAAATGCCCCCTGTTTGCAGTAGGACTTTGGGTTTTTGCAATGTTAATTGTTTTTTTTTAGTTTGGGCAAACTGTGAATCAGGTTAATGATCCCAGTTTGCCAAACACTCTAGCCACAGAGATGGCTGCAGAGCATGTTTTGTGCTAGCGTGGAGAATGCCATTGTTGTCAAATTGAAGTCCTGACTCATAATTCAAGGAGTGGGGGGAGGTCAGAAAAGCTATGAACACAAATTTAGAGAAAGACTTTTTTGTTTGAGAATTGTCCCAGTTGTTGTGCCGATTGCCTCAGGTAAGCCCCCTTTCAGTTTTCAGTGATATGCTTGTGTATTGTTCATTATAAAGAGTTACAAATATTTCTGAAGGAGAAAAAAAGTTGGTAATTGGCCTTTTTCTGCTTTACATCTATCTCTGAAACTCCATCTGATAGTCATCTTGTCAAAACTGTCAAGAGAAGTAAAAAGCAAACAGCCTTTTTAGCTCAAATGATATATTGTAAGTTTTACATTTTTTTTTCCAGTTATGCTTCAATATTGCATTTTCAGGAGTGGGGAGGTATCTGTAGTGCTTTGGTCAAGCAGGGCTCTTTGAGATTATTCATTTTGCTCCCATACACACCAGTTAAACTGTTCTCCTACGTTGGAGAGAGAAGTATCAATGCTAATTTGCTTTTAGCTTGGCTAAAGCTGCTTGTCCCAGCCTACAGCAAGTTGCTTTTTCATATCTGAAGATAATTTTGCTAACATGGCATATTTAGCTGTCCTGTGTCCACTTGGTGAATGTAATTTGCTGTTTACTCCTGCCTCGATGATTACCCCTGAGAAAACATGAGTAAGTTTGGAACTGGAGTTCTCTGCAGATAAATTCTCAGTTTACTGAGAAATGTCAAATCCTTATACCAGTATCTTGGATCTTAAACATTAAATTCTTGTGAGGATATGTGGTTTTGCACAGGTTAGTTATGCCTGAAGGTCTGCCTGGACTTTCTGTGGAAATGACCTTGCTTGGAATAGTGATATTTCCTTTCCTGGCTGTAACTCAGAAGCATGGATGGATGCAGGCAATTTAAATTAACCAAATATTTTGCTGCTGCTTCTAGGGAGGGAAGTGATTTATTTACTTTTTGCAGAATGCTGATTTCTATTTATGACTCTGTCAGACAAGTCCAGAATGGTCTTGTATGATTCACTCAATCCCCCTCTGTTTCTCAGTCTTAGTTGCAAAGTGAGACTAATACTATGCACCTGCCTCACCGAAGCACTGAGGACATTTCATTAATGCCAGTCAAATGGTCTAAGAACCTCAGCAAAAAGCAAACCATAGATGTCTGAATTTTAGGGGCTTTTATTTACCTCTTGAAGTGTCTTTGGTCCTGGAAACCAAGAAAACTGTGTAGAATTGTAGTGTCTGAATGTAAAATCTCCATCCTAATTACAGGTTATGTGGGATTGTTCATAGTTTGGCCTGAGCTTCACCCTGTTAATGTTGGATACCGAGAAGTAAACCAAATAGTCATGTCATACGTGAAACAGTCCATCTCTTTGATAAGACAATGCGTTCTTGTGACCTGAGGGCAACACAACACAGGTAACTAAACGACGGTGGGGAAAATAGAGATCTCTACGACAGTGGGGAAAATAGAGAGAGCAAGCTGCTGGATGTAATTATAATAGCCAGAATGGTGAGGATGCCATGCATTTATGCTTTTGACTTGACTGGGACTTAATGCAGGATGAATTCCTCTCAAGATAATTTGGGTTTTTCTAGATGCACTTAAATTATTTTTTCTTTTTTTCCCCCCTCTTCTACAGACAAATGTTTCTTCAGATTTTTTGTTATGCGTAGTGTGTTAGAACATGTTATTTTTGCCTCTGGCACTAACATATGGATTTTCTATTTGTGTGACAAAAAAGATAGCAGTTTACTTAGGAATTTTTGTTCCACCTGTTGCTCGAGATCCCCAGGTTTAAATCTTACTCTTTAGTTGGAATTGTTTTCAGGTAGCTACTGTGACACTTGATGGTGTTACAAAAAAAAAAAGTAAAAAATCAGCGTGTGAGCTGCATAATTTCAAGTGTCTGTCCATATATCACATCTTTCTTTTCTGGGGATTTTTGTATCACCTTGCATTGTGCTAAACAATAACACTAATCCATTCAATCACCTTGAATATTTTGCTAATCTGTACTTATCCTGTGGAGCTATCGTCAGTATTTAAATCGAAAATGCTAGCTGAGACCAGGGAAATACAAAGTGATTGCTCTTTTTTTTTTTTTCTCTTTTGAAGGAAGCATTTGGTGTCATCTCTCTCAAATGCACATGCTTTCCGATTTGGTCTCATGTTAGTAATAATCATGGACTATTTCTGTGCACTGCTTTTGTTTAGGACCCATTACAAAGCAATCTCGTGAATCTTGCTTTCTTTCCTGTGTGGCAGTGGCACTAGCATGTTTCTTTGCTGTATGGCAATGACATTAGTATGTTATTTTTGGTTTTAACCTGCTTTGTTGGATGTTTTCTTCAGAATTTTGTGTGGTGTTTTATCCTATGAATTTTATGGGTTTTATTATGGTGCTATTTATATCAGTCATGCATCTTTCATTCCATTATTATCATATGTTCAGAAAATAGATGGAATAAATGGAAGAAGGAACCTGTGTTCTTCATTTGAACAAAACATAGGTTTGTATAACAAGTTAGAAACCATGTAGGAATGTGGCTTAATTTTTGAAATGATTTTTTGAAGAAAAAAAAAAAAAATTGTGTTATCTTCCTCCACCTGGATTTTCATCTTCCTTCTCATCATTTCTAATCCTGTTGCCAAAACTGCTTTCTCAACTTTAAAATCTTTCTGGAATTAAGTGGCTTCTGGATCTTGACAATGCAACATTTTGATGCATGTGTTTGTCACATCCTGATTAGATTGGTATAACACCTGCTCTCTCAGGTCCCTCTCAAAACTTAATTCATAAACCAGAGTTTCCTACAAGATACTACCACTAAGGTGATGAAACAGAGAAATTCAATCATATCACGCATAGGTTATCCATTTTCCAGAGGCTGATGGGAGAGATTGGACTTTCAGAGCTCTTCTGGGCTGTTTTGTTTTGGCTTTTTTCTTTGCTTCTCTTCTTGTCTTCTGGGCTTCAATAAATTTTATTTTAAAGTGGAGAAAGTAATTTTCATCTCCTCTTTTGCTGGCCATGAAACTGTTCTTTCCATGTGCTTCCATTACAAATGAGCCACTTAATTTTGTAAGCCTCAAATTTGCTTACCTTCATCTTCTCTTTCAAGCCATGCATGTTCAGGGTATAACCCATTTCACTACGGTTAAAGTTTGTTTTATTTTATTAATTCTGCCCTGTGAGTTTCAGATAGGGATACCACAGTGTTCTTGGTGGGCATTCGGGTCAAGCTAATGTAGAGGAAAGGTTTGATTTTGAAGGTAGTGTATTGCTCTTTTCTCTACACGCCTTCAGTAATGCCATTTCATGAGCCTTACAAACAAGTTGTCTTGCATTTTTTTTTGTCAGGATGAGAGTTGGATTCTGAAATATGTGAAAGTAGGAGCACTAACTACCAAAATCAAAGAACTAAATCAGTCCACAGTGGAAGCCACATGACTCAGATCCTAGTCTCAGATTGAACAAACCAGGTATCAGGACTGTTGAATAGCCTTCTATCTCTCCTGCTGAATATTGAAATACATCTCGGGGCAGAGTATAGCTGAAGGCACTGATTCGAGAACCCCATCAGGACGCTGATGTTGTGGGATGAGTTGGGAAAACAAGGACTGGCACTTTGCTTCATGATATCAGAAGCAGTATTTTGAGAGGCTTAGGGGTATAGTCTGAAGTAATGTTACTCACTTTTGTCAGCAATGCTTCAAAAAAGACTTACCACAGGAGACGCTGCAGGTGCTAAAGCAGTGAGCAACAACCTACACAGTTAATCATTACTTTTACTACTGTGGGAGACAGCAAGCTAATGGGAAAATCTGCTGAGAAGATGAACTTTGTTTGTCCATTTGCAGCTCAAATTAATGTCTACAGGATTCCATAACAGAGGAAAGCCATCTCCTGAATCACTCTCTCATAATCACTACGAGATCATTCCACTGTCTGTCAACTAAAAGGTGTAGAAATGGGATCTCATTCCAGATGAGTATTTTGAGTTTTAGTCCCATGTCAACTTGGATATGGTCAGAGGATGAATTTATGAAAAATAAAGGAAGAGAAAATACAAAATTCAAAGAGACTTTGCAGGCTTATAAGGCAACTTAGCTCAGTGTGAGTTCTTTAGAAGCTATTTCTGTGACTTTCTCTAGAAAGTTATTAGACTGTTCTTATTTTTCCAAAATCTGTTCACCCATTCTGAATTTCAACTAAGATTTTAAAGGTTGTCTTTGTTAAGGAGAAAGCAACATATCATAGAATGGTTTGGGTTGGCAGGGACCTTAAAGATCATGGAGTTCCAACCCCCCTGCCATGGGCAGAGACACCTCCCACCAGCCCAGGTTGCTCAAAGCCTCATCCAGCCTGGCCTTGACCCCCTCCAGGGATGGGGCATCCACAACCTTTCTGGGCAATTTGACAGAGATGACTTATTCTTGACAATCTGGGGGGTAGCAGTGTATGAAGAGAATTGTTCTTACAGCCCTAGTGAATTAATCAGGCAAGCTTCATCTTTGCTTCTAACTTTCCTAAGGCTTTAAACAGTTTTTGAAATGTTCTCTTCACTCCAGGCTCCCTAGTTCTCAGTCTCTCTGTGTGTCTAGAAGACACTGTCAATATCCCCCTCCCACCTCTATATTCTGAAGACGAATTGTTTCATGTTTGTTTATGCTAAGCCATGAAAGCTTGAAATTGAAATCTGTTTGCTCCTCCACTTCCCACTCGTATATGTTCTCATTCATTGTACATTTTTTGCTATAGGATTTTATCTCAAGGGTGCTGAACTGTGTGAGGCTGCAATTATGCATAGAGAAAAATAAGTCATTCCATGAGCCTGTGAAGTTTGCTGTCCCACAGCTGGGTTCTCTGCTGTCTACCGAGGTATGAGCAGCAATTGAAACTCGCCCTGTATTTGCAACTTTCATAGAATTATGGGAAAAAGAGATTAATGTAGACCTCTGGAGGTCATCAGTCCAAGTCTCTTCTGAAAGTAGGGCTAACCATATTGTTACGTTGGTTACTAAGGGTATTTTTACAGACAAGGTTTGAAAATCTCCACGGATAAAAAGTCATAGTGTGGGAGGTTTTTTTTTTCCTGTGGGGATTCTCTGTTGCCTAATAAAGATTGACTTCATTATTCAGTGGAGATGTTCATAGGAGCTCCCTCTCTCTTCTGCTTAGCTGCTTATGTTCATAAAACTTACAGGAACTCAAAATCTTTGAAGTTATTGTCAAATTTGATTGAAGATCACCAGTTGACCCAAAAGTTACTGAAATGTAACACAGGCACAAACAGCATGACCTCATCATCCTTGTTTCCTTTAACTAAAAGGAGACAAGTCAAATGGTAAGACTTTCCCCTCCAGTGCTATGGGACAGGATTTAGGATGTTATGTGCTGTGATCCCTAAATTCCTTTCTGGTTTCAGCTGGACATGGTAGAGCTTAACCCTCTTAAAGTAACAGTCTTGGTTTAAATGAGTGCAGCATTCTCCTGCTTGGAGTCTGAATCCCAGGACAGGATGAAGTGATTTCTAGTGGCAGGCATATCTGCTGGAATCTCTTTCAAGCAAAAAGCCAAAAATTCCTTTCAAACTTCCAGTTTCTCTGACATCTGTCCATGGCTGACTGTCGGTGGGGACCACTTCTCATGGCACTGCCACATCACTGTACTTCATCTCTCATCCATTTAGAGGTGCACAGGGAACCAGATGGACAGCAGAGCACAGGTCTGGCTGAATTTACAAAAGAGCTTTAAGGGCACCTCCCTCCCTAAGCCTGACCTTTTCCCTTTAGGCACACATGCATTTTATATGTCCATGTAAGCCTCTTTACCATTATGTCCTTCTCTGTGAAAATGAGTAAAAAAGAAAATGCTCTGAATGTCTGAAGGTTTAGATTTTTCAGATGTAACATTCTCGTCCGGATTCTCAAACTAATCTTTCATTGTACCATTATTCATTGCAATGAGATGTTTCAGTGCTCTGGAATCAAAATGCGTAGTTGCAGCTTGGCTTGGTGTCAGATCACGGTCTTCTGGTGCATTGCAGTGATTGATAGAAGTTACAGTTTGAGTGCTTTTCATTCCCATTCTTCTGCATTGGACAAGGTTCTGTGTTGGACAACTGACCCATATCTCATGTGATGGCACCAAATCCCCTCATACATTGTTTTCAGTTAGGGAGAGGAGATGTCATGGAGTATTATGAGAAATATATCTTTGCCAGGTAGCTTGCCTTCTGGGGTGTATAGCACGCTTAACTGATGGGATTGGTGGAAAATATAAGGCCCAAGTTATTTAAGGTAGAAATTGGTACTGGAACAGAGACCACCACTCTGTCAAATAGTTCCTCCTTCTCTGCGTTGTTTGGGCTGCGGCAATACCATGCAGTGAAGCTCAGATGGTAAAACTCTGCCCCTTAAATTAACAAGTGATTGGAAAAGATCTGAGCCTGATTTAACTCCCTTTGAAAGCATCTGGGCTTTTTGTTGATTGCAATCAGAGATGGATCAGGGCTTTATAGCTTGCCTGCCATCTTCTGAAATGTTATGTGACAAACAAGACACTGGTATTATTTCTGCTCTGAAATGTTTGTTATTTTATCATAGCAGTGATTATGGGAAGAACATTTGCATCGTGCTCAGATTTTCTGGTGGTCTTTCCAAAGACGAAATGCTCTGGGGTTTTGGTGTGGGGTTTTTTTTTGTTTGGTTGGTTGGTTGGGTTTTTTTTAACTGACTTGGCCACATTGTTTCTTTGCTAATGCAGCTGGCAGGTACTAAAACAATCTAATAGAATAAAGTTAATCTTCTCTCTTTAATTAGACAGCAACATGTAACACACCCAGTGGGCCAGATGACCTTGAAAATTAAAGTGAGTATGAGACACATTTGAGAGGAAAATAGTTGCAGGGGCTTGGGGGTAGGAAAACAAGAGGTAATGTTCACTGATAGAACAACCCCACACGACCCCCCTTCTTCACTCTAACCCTCAGAAAATTTATCTCATAAAATGGACTGGGATAACTTATTGCTCTTACAGGCATTTCAGAAGTGTTTGTTAAGTGTGAAGTAGAGCAATCTTGTTGGAAGTGAACCTCACCAAAATTCAGGGTCTGTCAGGAAACCTTTTTGCAATTCCATGAATCACTTAATCTCCATCTGTAGAATCTAATATATCCCCATCACTGTAGCATCCATGTACTTCATAATCCTTCATGTATTTCTTCTGCTCATAATGCCATAGGTGGTTGATAATTATTTTTACAACAGAAGAACTGAGGCATTGCAATTTTTCCCTAGGTTGCATAAGAGGTCTTAGCATGTTGTCACATTAGGTGAACCACTGGGTCATTTTCGCCTCTCTTGTAATATAATGAGACCTGGAGTTTTGTTCAGAACTTTTCATACAATTGTAAATTTATCACTTACTAAGTGGTAAGGGGACTTTTTATTGGAGTGCCTGGCTGGTGGAGATGTCCCTGGCTTTAGCTTTTGATGAAAATGATACATGTTAACTAATGAATCAGAGGTAGGCTGCTTGCAGGCAATGGGTATGGGTTGAGTAACTCTGGGCAGAGACAATAAAAAGGGTCTTCTCTCCCACCAACCCAAAACAGATGGATACTTATGTATCCAGTCATTTAAGATGAACAATTTACAGACAGGGCAAGACTATGCAGGAATACAATCAATATTCTGGCCGTGTATGGGAGTGAGAAACACATAAGTGTGTTGGAGCCTGTTAGCAAATGTAGCTATAAAAGGAAGGCAGCAATCATGCTCTCTGGTGCTGGGCAGTTAAGCCTTGCTAGTTAGTATTCAGCCAGTAGTTTGTGAGTCCTGTGTTGCTTTTCTGTTTGCTATCTCATCAGAATAACACACACCATCTCAGCAGTTTTGGTGTCGGGTCAAACCCTCGCTATATCAAAGCAGAAAAGGCCTTTGTGATCATGGAGATTGAATTATTGTGGGTGAGTTTTGGCATGACCTACTGAGAAGGTGTGTGCAGCATCACTGCCTTTGCATAAGTGATGATCTGGATGCACATAGCCTGGTAGCCCATAATGTAGCGAAGTAATCATTTAATCCTATTCAGAAGAGTAAAGGCATTATCATGTACAGTGCTAACCCTAACTACCACAGATTAGAGCAGGTTCTCAGACATGGTTGAATGCAGCAGCGTTGAGACCCAAAGCCAAGCAAAATGGCTGAATTAAGGTATAACTGAAAAACTCCCAAAACCCATTAATGATCCAGTAATCCTAATTGCTGTCCTAATTCCACAAACTTGGACAGTTCTAATATTCTGTCCACTCACATTTGACATTTTGGGATGAGATTTGGAGATGCCTTGAGTAAAGTCAGCTTCAGTTCAAATCGGAGTAAGTTAGATGCTAAATGTGTAACATGCTATATAAATCTGAATGCTCTTAAACAAAAATCCTGTCCTTGGCCTCTCAGATATGGCGACCCAAATTAGCAAGTGTCTCTTATGTAAGCCACTTTTTGTCCCAATTGCTTTTTTGTGAATTGGGGACAATGTGGTCCCCTCTTGTACCAATGCTGTTGGGAAAATTAGTCCATCAGTGTTTATAAAGCAGTTGTCTCCTGCGGTGCTAAGCACTTCAGAAAAGCCATGAAGAACTGAATAGCTCTGTCCTCAGAGCAGCCTTTGAGTAGCAGGCAGTAAGCAGGAGCCTAGGGCTGCATATTGAACAATAAGGGAAAGCCAAAATATTGAATAATCCGCTCATTAATGAACAGTGTTGATCCTGTGCACAGAATAAAGCAAGAGCCCTGCGGAAAAACAACCTGTGCTCCTGTAGTTAAAGGCTGTGTCATCACAATGACAGACACGGGGCTGAAGGAAGGCTGTATGTATCTGTGCAGCTGTGGCATACCCAAACTTTTAAGAGCTCAACTTTGTGACATTAAGGTTGTCTCCTTTGACTGCAGTTTTCTGTGTGTAATAAGTCTGGATAGTAAGAGCTGAACAATCTTTTGGGGGTGTTCGTATAATGCCAGTCTACAGGAAATGTGACACTCCTTTCCTCTTGCCTCAAGGTGAGTAGGTTAAGCAAGACTGCCAGCTACATCTGCCAAGAAGTATGTGAAATACATGTTGTAATGTGGGGGAATGTCATTCTACAGCAGCTGGAGTATTGACTAATAAATGTGAGGTGTGTTGTGTATCAGATTAGTTGCATAGTCTGAGAAGGGGCAGAAGTGGGAACAAAAATATAATTCAGGATGAGCTGTGTCTCCAGAAATGCTTACACATATCTTAGCTGTTTTCTGTGAACCACTGTGACGAGTTTACCTTATCTCCATCCAACCTCCACCTCCAGAAATCTAGAATGACAAAGGAAATGTAGTTTCATGAAGGTCTGCCTGTCTGAAGGGAAAGGTTTGCAAGGAGACAGGATCAGGGCATTGTGTGTGTCAGGCAGACTGGGCAGGAGGACCTAGAGGATCTTGACCTGTTGACAGCACTCACAGAGGTGGGAGTCCAGTAAATTAAGCACATGTGAAGTTAAAATTCTCTTCCTCAGTGGTTTACAGCTTCTGATCCATGAGTTGCAGGGGGCTTTTGGACTACATCAAGAAAGAAAATTCATATAATACTGCATTGTGGTCTATGTATGTGAAATTTCTGAAGGGTCAGTGCCTGAAGTGGAAATTTTTTGGGGATCCAAATGCTGGAAAAAAACCGCTGTCTGCTATGTTCCTCTCATTAAGTCAATGATATGTTTGGTTTTGAAAAGGCCAAACAATGAATCAGGTTTTAAAATGGCAGAACTGTAGGTGTTCTCAGTAACTTGGTTAAAGCATCTGGGTGTACAAGATTGATGTGCCGGTGTGACTCAGCCTGCAGCTGGGAGTGGGAGTCCCAAGAACATCTTTCAGGGGCAGGACAGACAAGACCTGCTCCTGCCGAGCGTTCGTTCAGAGAGATCACACATGGGGACAGGTATGTGCTGCCTATGGGAGATCTTTGCTGAACTGTGACTTGCCTCCCAGGGAATGTGCTGGAAACCCCGTCCCTTGAAAAACTGAAAATTGGACTGGGCACCATGCGGGAAAATATTCGGGGGTGGGGATGAGTCCTGTGCCAGCCGTAGGGATGAGCTAGGCTAATGACCACATCTTACAGTCTTAAATCCCAGACACACTCACAGGGCATGATTCTCCTACCTGCAAGATGGAGTTTTATTTCCAGCATTCTCCTTCATGCCCAGGAATGCTTCTGGCATTACTGAGGAGCCGGGGTGTGCAGGGAGAGTTAAATGTTGGAATTGAGTTATATCCTGAAGATCAGAGAAGAGAGTCTGCCCATGTCAGCTGGGGGATGTGTGTTCTCCTTGGTGCGAGTGTCTGTAACGCCTATTACCAGCTCTGAGAAATGCATGTATTCACCAGAAGGAGAAAATATCCCTTTGTGTTTATTCTTATTTAACATTGTTTACACAGAAAATGGAGAAACACATCTTTAACCGTCATGTACTATTTAAAATTATGTCAGTACACCATGCAGTGCTCATTTTGTAAACATCTACTCCACCATGTGGTCTCAGGGAGCTAATGCTGTTCTGCTCTATATGGCCACTTGTGTTCTGCCTGGAGCACACTGCAGTGGTTATATTAAATGGCCTTTGTGAAGGTTTCCAGAGCTCTAAATTAAAAATGCAGGAAGCTGGGGAGGGGGAGAGAGAGTTGGGAGGGGGGATTCTCTGTAGCTGGAGCATTAGGATGTCTTGCTACCTAATTGCCTTAGAACCGGTGGGTTTGAATGAATCCTCTTTAATGAATAATAGGCAAATGCATAAATCGCAAACCCCAAGCACCCAAACGGTGAAATGCACGCTGATGAAGACTCCGACTTTGATGGCAGGAGTAGAGTTGATTTGTAAATTGTTGTGAATATAACAGTTTTAAAAGGATGTATTTATTAAAAGAAGTGAGTCTTCCATGTGTTCCCCTTGCATTCACTCTCATACTGCACACCTACTCTTCCTGCATGATATTGCAGGCTGCAGTCTCACAGCGGTTTCTTGCTATAACTCTTGCTTCGAAGGAGTGCAACAATAGAGGCCAATTACCCTCTGTCTCCACTTTCATTGCAATAAGCCTGAAGAAAAAAAAAGTGAGTGCACCCCCTCCCCCCACTACCTTTTCAATTTCGAATCCTAACCCTGTTGGTAGTGCCATTTGTGGATTTGAACTCCCTGGCTTTGTGTGCGGTATTATCTGGAGATTCACCTGGTACTGATCCAATGAACCAACACAACCTTACAAAGCTGAAGGGAAGAGTGTAGAGTTCCCTTTGTAATAAATCGTATGCCATGAAAAAGGATTTCTTTAACTCCTTTCCTCCATTATTCTCCGTATCTCACCTTGTGGAAATGGGTCTGTTAGTGAGAGACTTAGACTCACATAGTAGGAAAAACGAAGAGGGGAGGGAGAACTGAAGCGAAAGGAAGGCAGAGTTCCTGGAGGTTTCTATAACTGGGAGATTCCAGAAAGAAGAGAGACAATCTGAAAGAATAAGAAGCAGCCCTAAAAATAAACTCGGCATAGGCCTTGGTACCAAACCTTCTTCAGTTCTGGAAAGGGACCGGGATGTTTTCCTTAAAGCAGCTGCATAAGAAATCCTTAAAACCAGCAATGAGTTAAGCCCCCAGAGGCAAGGAGGTGCTGTCCAGCAGCTAAATGCTGATCTGACTATCTTTGGTTTTACTGAGTTGAGCTCTAACCTCTTGAGATCTGGCTGTCTCCCAAGTAGGGAGGGATGAATACTGCAAAATGTTTCAGTTTCCATTTCAATTTTGAAACTCATTTGCTTTGACTGCATTTGCACTGTGTTTATGTAAATTTATAAACACTGTAATAAATTTATCTACTTATAGAAAACAGAAATTTTAGGAAAAGGCTGAAGAACATTTGAGAAAAACAAATTCTAATTCAACAAGTATAATCACAGAACCTGATTTAAATGTACATTCAATCACAAAGTAGAAACATGGTCTGTATATCTAGCAAAACCTAACAGGCATAATCCAAAATGCAAACAATTGTTAATTTGAATATTTTAAATTACATAAATGTCACTTTTTGTGGCACCAATGACTATGTGACACATAATCCAGGTTTTCACAGTATGAATGAAGACCACAATCAGGTAATAGTAGCAGTTTGCTACTTTGTTTGCTGTAGGAAACTCACTTCTGATTATGCTTTTTCTTACCTGTAAGAGTTATTCTTATTTGGCTACATGCCAATACTACCTGCCACACTTATAACAGCATTTGTCTGCATGGCCATTAAACCTCATGGAATGGGAAATTCTCCAGTGCCCTTACTCTGGGAATGTTCACCTGCTCCAACCCTGACTAATTTTGAAGCTTCTTCAAGTTTTCCCTTGCACCTCTTGAAGTCTGTAATGTCTCTCATTTAGCTCTCCTGCATATCCCCTTTTAGAGATCATTATTAAACAGTCCTTTGAGTATAATTTAGCGTTTTTTCCTACCTTGTTAATTTTGTACTGAACGCATTAGTTTATTTACTGCACCTAATAAACCTCATCTGTATAGGGCAGTTTTAGAGGACCTTTCTAAATTTGGAGAGCACTTATAGTCACATGAGGAACTGTGTTGAAGCCAATGACAACACTTGCAGTCTGAGTAAGAGAGACGGTCTTAAATGTTGAACAATCCTGTATTATATTGGAACACAATTGTTTCCCTTTGTAGAGCTGCTATTTCCCGAGTACAGCTACATTTCTACTTTGCCTACCCTGTGCTTGAAGCAGGAGGTAAACAGTTAAGCAATGGAAGTAGCAAGCAATGTGTACTAGAAATGACCCAGTTTAAGATTGGTAGAGGGAATTAAAAAGCAGTGCAAGATGCAATTTTTAAGTTATCCTGTTCAAGTTCTTGCATTGGAGGTATTAGCCTCAAGGGAGATCACATCATCTGGGAGCAAGAGAAGATAATTAATGCAGGATCTGTAACAGACATGTGGGAGACTCTTACTGTATGTTTTGGTCATGCGCTGATATACGTGAGCTTTGGGAGACAGTTCTACATGTAATAGAGTCAATAATCAAATATGAAGTACCAAGGAACACAACTTGATGTTTCCTTGGAGAGACCACAAGTTTCCTACAGATGAAAAAGCGAGAGTGTAGTAGACACAAATTTGTCTTTAGGCAAAAAGTGAAAAAGAAAAAAGACTTAAAAATGAGGGGAAAAAAGAAAATTTTACACTGTTCCCAGATGGGAAAGAAATAGTAATGCCTACATCAGAAATGTAATTAATTGTTGTTACATTGATAGAGATGTGATATACCACATCAAAGACTAGCTAAATGATATTTGGAAATTAATTTGGGTTCCTATTAAATATAGCTCAGAGGAGCTTCCCAAATTAATAACTTGTTTGTCAAGCATTGCTTTCTTCTGTTTATAAAGTCTTCTCAAGTAAAGACAACTATTTTCAACTGTTCTTGTTGCTTGAAATGAACTATGAGATTAATCACTAACCAGACATTCATGGCAAATTCAAATATTGCAAATCGCAATGCCTTAGTGTCTTACAGAAATTAGATACTGCTTACTTCTGTTCCCTATAGGGATGATGTATACAAAGTTATCTAAGAAGTCCCAAACCCCAAATTTAATATTGACTATCCATGTTTGAATTAAAAAATTTATTTTGGTACTCTGCAACTTGGCCAGTTCAATGCGTTTTGGAGATGAATATAATAGAATCAAAATATACTTGTTTTCTGTAGTGTTATTAGTTTTAAATATTCTTAAAACAAAATGTAAATGTGACACATTAACCCTATAAGGGGATATGATTTCAGATTCTGATGTCTTGAGAAAGTTATTCTGTAGAGTGAGCATTCTGTTTTCTTGGGAACTGTTCCCAAACACAGTAAGAGTCATGTTGATCACTACAGTTTCTACATTTGTTAAATAAAAAATTTATTCCTGTGATTCTGCTCTTATACCAGTTTTATTCCAGTGTAATTCCACCTATGACTCTGGAAGTATTTCTGGTTTTATATACATGTCTGTGAGTTCAAAAGAAGATAGGATTTAGTAGAATTGAGTGGAGGGAGTTTACATGAAGGAAAAAAAAAAAAAAGAGACATCTTATGTGACTTGTTTTGCTTTACAGTGGGATGGAGACAACTTTCAGAGTTGTCTGTGGAATTGTAGCTGTTAGGTTGCCCAGAGAAGAAATCCATCTGACAAACAGACAAGTGACCACCAAAACAAGGAAGTGGTTTTCTCCACCACAGTGAGCCATCTGGCTATCTATACACCAAGTCAGCAATGCTGGGGTTGCAGAGCTGGCAGTCTGAACTCCCAGACAGCCTGGTGGGTGGGTTGTCTAAGGCCAAGGAGCAAGGCAGCTTCCCAGGAGGATTTTTACAGAAGAATATCCCATTAACTTTGGTGTTTTTTTTGGTTCATAGGAAAATATTCATTCATTGTTTTTGGAGATTAATTTAATCCTCTGGTTTCATCCCCTCACTGTTATTAGCATTTTATCTCTCTGTCTTAGTGTTTATTTGGGTTTGATGTATGCAATCATTTGTTTCAGATGTTAGAGAAGTGAGGCATTTTCCTTTCTTTCTGACAATTAAACTTATGGGCTTTGGCCATCAGAATCTTAAAATTTTTGTCAAAGGATAGCTATTTACTGGAATAAATAGCTATTGTTTGCATAGGTGTGTTTAAAAGATTAAGGCTGAACAGACATTCTCATAATAGACCAAGGATCAATGAAAGCTCTTTTCTCAAGAAGCTTTAAGGCTTAGCAGTGAGGTTGATTTTGTGTTTGGTTGGGTTTTTTTTTAAATATAGAGGAAGTTGCATCTCTACCAGGGCTTTTATTATTTGTGTGTCTTTCATAGAATTCCTGAGCAAGATGTACCCAAGATCCACCAGTCCCAAGCTCAGCTTGAGACAGCAGAAGAGACTTCTCTCCTTTCTTGTATCAGTGGCTACAGATTGTCTAGGTGATCTCTGCAGTAGGCAAGGGACGTGACTTCCCCTTTCTATTTGTGCCACTTCCAACTTTTTAATTTCTTCTGCGTTCACTCTAATAACAGCTTATTGAGTTTGAATGGGATATTATTCCATGGGACTGAGAGCAGCAGAATCAAACTCAGGACAATGCATTGAGAGGGATATGAGTCAGGGCAGGAAGGAGAAGCCAAGGTGGCACAGGTGCTTCAATGCACACAAGATTTCATGGCCAATAAGCATTTTAACTTAGTCTCTTCATTGGCTAACTTTTGTGTAGGTGGTTGCAGGACGGGAAGAGACTGAGGCCCTGGGTTAGTGGAACAATTACATTCACGCTTTAAATCCCTTAAGCACATGCTTAATGGCCATTGATTTCAATGCTCTTAAGAGCTTTGCTGAGTCAAGGCCTGACTGAGGGCAAAGTAGAGGCCTGCTGATGCAGTTTATGAATTATCCTCGTAGCTACAGAGCCCCAGCTAGAGCACTGAAGAGAAGGGAACCTTGAAGGCCAAGCAGGTTCTTCCAGAGCCAGTGTGGAAAGCTGGCAAAAGGCAAAGGATAGAGTGAGCATACGTGTTGTGGAGGGGAAGAAGGCCAAATGACCAAAGATGTTTCAATCAATACACTGCTGTTCACATTATTTCTCAAGGTGGCCGTTACTGCAGGCTTTACTCATCTTTGGGGTGGCATTTGCTTTTTTTTTTTTTTTATCCATAATAATAATTTAAATACATCAGCTGCAGGATATAGCCCTTATTCTACATCTGAAGCTAGAAGAAGCTACAGCCCATATATGCCCTTTGTATGTGTTGTTTTTTTGTGTGTGCAGGTGCTCCCTGATGGGGTTTGATTTAAACCGGCACTGGGCAAATCCATCTCCTTGGGCTCATCCCACACTGCACGGAGTGAAACAGCTCATCATTGAGATGTACAACAATCCGGTGAGTGGGGAAAGGCGATGCTGCAACAACCACTTGCTGAGGTACCGACTCTCTCCTGCTGCGGGGTTGTGCAAGATGCCAGTGACTGTGACTGGCTTGATCCAGTAGCAAACCAAAACAAGAGCAAAGTAAGAGAACACCACCCCCACTCCATGAGATCAGGGAACATTTGTGTCTTTTGTCACAGAAAGCATCAGAGGAGAGAGAGCAAGTGAAATGAAGTTCAGCCCAGATTAAATATGGAATAATTCTGAAAGCAGAGCCTAAATTCAATTGGGCTGCTCTCGTGATGTCCTGAGCTGGATTCAAAACAGCAGGCCCCCGAAATTGAATTACTGAATGGCATTGATGTTTAATCCAGAGCTACGGCAGGGGTTGCTATGTAGCGTGCAGAGCAGGAGAGGGATAATATTTGCAAATATTATATAAACACACACGCACACATTCATGCTCACTCAGAGAAGCAGAGGTGTTCTTGAAGGTGAAATCTTAGCTAATCAGAGGAGATGTATTGCAGAGAATATGGAGGAGTGGGAGGGAGGCAGACAGCTATTGAATGTTTGACATCAAAGCACAGAAGGATTATTGAACGTGACACCTAAAAAAAACAAAGAGGGAGATGGGTAGGAAAAAATCACTGCCAAAAAAATAAGAAGAGATTTTGTAGATGGCTATTTTTTCTGTACGGAATTTCTGGTATTTGTCCTGTCTTTTTGCTTCCCATTATGGACATGGCATTTGGATCTTTAATTGCTTGAAGTTTTGCTATTTTTTTTCTTTCTGTTAGTGTGAAAAAGGACCTGGTTTGCCTTGCTAATAAAGAAAGGATTCTTACCCCTGGCTACATCATGTATAGGATAAGAGCTCCTTTAATTTAACTCCTGGTTCTCCCAGCGCATCTTAATTGCACTTTTTATCTTCCAGCTAGTACTAATACCTGTACAGAAGGGGTTTTAGGTACAAGGAGGACAGGTTAATAGATAAGGTCTTTACATATGGAGTGGAATCCAACTGCATGGAAAATATTTTCTTATATTGCTAATTGTTTGGCACAGAATTTGTCTTTCTATTGTTTGTACAGCATCTAGCATTGTGCCTGTGATCAAGGCTTCTAAGCCCTGCTGTATTAAAGTGACGATGATGGAAAGTAAAGAAAGGAGCTACACAACAAGCCTGGTCTTTCCTCTGTTTCCTACCCCAAATAGCAAGACAATTTTCCTTCTAGATGATGGAGAGAGCATGCAGGCTGCTTTGTCTGAGAAGAGAGTTTTTTTTACTAAGAAAAAAGAGATCCTTAAACATTACGAAAAGGTTGAGTGTAGGGGAATGCTTCTAGCTAGCAAAGCAACAGATCCTGGCACTATTAAAAGTCACTGCCAGTAAAATAAAGCTGTTCCTGGGGGGAAAAAGTTCTTTTAAGCTTTGTCCCATTCCTGGGAAGCTTTGAAAACCCTGGTAGTTTCTGGCTGCCCTTTGTGTGAAGAATGAATTTATTTGCTGTGGTGGACAAAATGAAAAATCTAAAGAAATATTTGGTCAGAGTTGGTCTGAAATGGCAATCTTATTTTTTCACCATCTCTCTGTTTGCCACCTCTTCTCAGTGACAAATCTGAGATGAACTATTTCCAGTTCATTTCCTTCTGAGGGGAAAGAAAAAGGAGCCTTTCAAACACAAATGTAACATTTCATTTTCAGAGTTATTTAATTTTTTAAAAAATACTATTTAGGATTTTTTTTCATTTTTTATTAAACTACCAGCAAAGTTCAGGTGTCTCTTCAGAGTTTCATTTCTCAGTGAATTAGCTACTCACCAAACAAACCTTCTTGTCTGGTTTTATCATCCTGTGCTCAATACCAGTCTTTCTGACAGTTTTAGAGACCCTCAGCAACACAATGCATTATAAGGGATTATTGTTTTTTTTCAGGCAATACCAGATTCTTAGTCCCTCTGGTCCCAGTAATATTTGTATGAACAGACCATACCCAAAGTCCTGCAACAAAAGGGGAAAACATGCCAGCTGCCTCAGAGAAAGGGCATGGGACTGTACGTGTGCCATCGTGCTTTAGCACTGACTGGTTTTTAATAAGTACTTGAGATTAAAAAAACCCCACCTCTCCCCTCCTGACAGAGTGCCAGAATAAAAACCTACTTGGAATGACTTCAGGCTGCTAAAGATTTTAACTACTTTCCAAGAGTGTAACTTTTAGATGAGTAACACATGATAGGTGGTTGGCTGCATGCGTAGGTGAACCTAGCAGGGGGGCTGTTGCCAACCTGTGACAGATCAGGGATTATGCATTTGAACACATCTGTCCTGCCACCCTCTCCCCACCTGAAGTCTCTCCACACTGGGGGAATATGAATTAAATAAAATGCAAAGTAAAGTTTCCTGCAAAATAATGTAATAAAAAAAAAATAACCTTCATCTCTCCCATTCTAGAGAAGATCTGCCGTGAGGAGCTGTCCACAAGAGATTGGATTGTTTAAAGCAGATGAAGTTCAGCTTCATGTTGTTATTGCAGAATGGCTCAGTGCAGGCCATTTATATGTATTCATTCCCTTAAATCATTTAAGGAAAATTAGCTGCCATAAGAGCATAAAACCATATTTTAAATATTGCTGTCTAGGAGGATTTTTCTTCTGCTACTGCAGTATGGAAGATAAGCTATTTCCCTTGAAAAAAAAAGTGCATTCTGGAGGGTAGAGGATGACTGATATAGAAATAAGTGAAGTGGGTATGAGGTGCACACACAATGGCATAGCTGCAGTGATCCCAGCACTGGCTGGTCCAAGGCTAAGTGTTTACTGTAGTTACTGTATAAAAATAAACCAAGGCACCTGTGGTTCTCTGTTCTGGGTTTTACAAAATGTGTTTATTTTTTTAAGCATTTCAAATTCCATAATGACCATATCATATTTAGGAGGGAGTGGATGGGTCATGAAATCACAGAACAGTAGGAAGTTTTTGATCTCGGTGTCACTGATTTTGAAACAAGCACTCCTGAGGGTAAGTCACTGTCATTGCGTTGGCCTGTGTGAAGTGAGGGATATTCTCAGCTGTTTCTAGTTGTGTCAGTCTTGCAGATGAGACTAAAGTGACAGGCTTGCTCTCCTAGATCATGTGCTGTTGGCTGAAGATATTTCTGTTTTTAAGTACCTTTCCCCACCCATATGCCAGACATCACTGCCTTCCCACCTCTCCACCAGATGATATATGCAGGTGGTTCCTCTGTCCATGCTGGGGCAGGTTAGTGGAATTAGCTCAGAATTAGCTCAATTAATGTATTGTTTAAATCAGCTCAGCTGACTTTTGTATGAAGCACGTCAAAAGATGTTCATATGAGCCATTCCAACAGCTGAATTGTGGGGCAGGAAGTTCTGCTTGGGCATGATAACACACTTCATGTAGAGAGCTGTTTGTAGAACAAATGTCTATAGCCTAGGTACAGAATCTAACAAAGCATTTGTGTGCAGTTAGATTTAAACATGTGAACAATCTGATTGAATTCAGCAGTGTTCTTTGTGTGCTTACGGTTAAGGAGGTGCTTAAATGTTTTGGCCTGGGATCAAGTGCTCAGCAGTGGCAAGCTCAGGATATGGATGGTCTATGGAGATCAGACAGTACTTATCTCTGAGATAACATGAAGCCTCAGAGACAAAAAGAGCAGCATAACTGTTTGATTGTTGGACAGGTTTCATGTGGTCATCCAGCACTTTTCCCGACAAGCAAATGCGCTCTTTAAAACAGCTTCAATGAATGGGCTTGGGTAACGTGTTCGGTGTCTGCTCTGTCCCCTTGAGTATGTGCATTGTGATATGGTCTTTAATCATAGGGGTTCATGTTGTTCTCTCATCTAGACCCCTGCCTTACTGAGTTCTCCAAATGGAAAACTTTCACATAATAAGCAGCTATTCCGTGCTTTGTTTTAGCTTCAGTGTTTATTGTGCAGCCCTGTCCTGTATTTACCACACGATATTCAGATCCTGCTCTGCTCTGAGGATAGAACTGTTAATCTCCTCGTGGGCAATTTTTTGTTTGTTTGTTTTGCTCATTGCTATGTGATGGGAGCATTTCAGAAGCATTAATTTTTTTTTTTTTTTGAGACCCCTGTGAGAGACAAATATGTTTACCTTGTATGGGTAGGAAACAGAGACATTTATGATCAGAAGTACCTACTCATTTGAGATAGATGATTTAAGACACCTGGCATCAGATTTGTTTCACATCACTCACCAAGGCTTGATAAGTTCACTGTCTCGTTTCTACCCCTTCCTTCTCCAAGGAAGATTGGGATAGACTATTTCTGTCATTTGGAGTTCTAAGGACCCAGAAGACAAGGAATAGTCAGTGACCGACTGCTTGGAAAGAATCTGTTTCAAGTTATTTGCCCCTGTCAAATGACAATGCAGAGATTGGATGCAGTCCGCCCAGACAGCCTCATTGCAACTCTGTATTTTGTCTTCTTGCATCTATCTTCTATTCTGCCTGTTTTCCACCTCCTGTTGTCATTGAAGATTGAGTCCTGCATGCAAATGATTCCTATGATAGATACTATTCACCTTGTGCCCTTAGTGAGCTGGAGATCTGACCAAAAAGAACACAAAAACCCCACTTACCTTAGGTGTACTTATTAATTATCACCTCCTTTGTCATGCACACATATGCCAAAGTCTTGAACTATTTCTGCATAGGCAACTTTTCTGTTTCCCTTCCTCACTTTGGAGATCTTGATGTTTGCAGCCTTTGCAAACTTTTAATACCATTCTGGGTGAAAGTTTTCATTGACTTAAAGCAAAACATACAGCTGAAATGAAGCCCCAGCTTGCTGAAATCTGAGTCATCTGCTAGACTGAAACCTTTAGATCCACCACACAGACATCTGCCACAAGAGCTGATGAATTAACTGATAAAGGATGGCAAGCTGCTATTGCTGTGGACTGGCATGAGGGAGGGAAAAACACACTGCCTGTGTGCTTTGAGGGTATCTGCTGACAGCAGAATTAATAATAAGAAAGGATGAGTAAACATAATACTGTAGGCATGCGGTGAGGTGGGGGAATGGATATTTAAGGCTGAATGACACCTTTTATGTTTTTGAGAAGATTTTTTAAGATCCCATATGCAGGCTTAGACTCGAACAAAAGCATATGTTTCCAATCTTCCTGTCTCTGAGGAGGCCTTGTTTTTTGATCCAGGTAGGGTTGGGTGTGCAAGCAGTAAGACTACAGATGAATTAACATGTATTTGATAAATCAGTGTAACTTTGGATTATTTGGCAGGTGACTACGGTCTTCTCCATAAAGAGAATGTATCTACTTCCTTCCAAATGTACTGAACATACACTCTTCTAGGTCTGTGTTATCATCTATCTCTAGAGCTTTCTTTAGAGGCAGATGGATATCCTTCACTAGGGTTGGCTCCCTTCAGTACATCATGCACCTTCAGTACTGCAGGAAGTCAGCAGAGATAGCTTGGCCTGGGGAAAAGACCTGACCTGATCTCTGAGTTCCATCTTGTTGCTTTCTCTGCTGATAAACCCTGATACTAGAAAGCAGGTGAGGTTGAGTGGCGAGTGGTGTGTAAAGCAAGTTAGCGTAGCCAGTTGAAGGAAACACATTCTGTCCCTGACAATCCCTATCTCATTAGAGTTGACTGTAGTACCCAGCTAAATGGTTTCTGTAGGTTTTCCCATCATTATTTCCAAAGAGTACAGGCTCAGCCCTCCCCTGTGCTCACAGACTTTCTTTTCACTTTCTGTTTCTCCTGTTCTGGTATTAAGCTCTGTTCAGTTCTGTCAGGAGATTCCATGTGTTCTTACCACTCCAGACCACTCCCCATCTCTTACAAAGATGCAATTCAGATATTAATGCTTGAGGTAGGTCTTTAGTTGCTGCCCTAAGCAAGTAACTGGGGCTGTGCTCCCTCCTAGCTTCTCTTGCACCTGCAGACACTGGCAAAGCATGAAGATGAAAAGTCCTTGACTGTCCTGGTAACAACTATGAACATCAGTATGTCACCAGCTGCCTTCTCAGCACAAATCCTAAACATAGCCTCTTACTGGTTACAGTGAAAAAAGTTAGCTCTGTCCTAGCCAAAACCAGGACCTTAGTGTCCCTGGTTATAAAAGCAGTGCCATATTTTGAGAGAAGCATTCTGGTTCCATGGAAAACTAGGTCACAAAATGAAGACTTAGAAACCTGTTGCTGATATTTTACAGCTTGCAACTACCCATACTTGGCAGCATTGCGTTAGTCACCTCCCAACCTCTCTGCCCTTGGCAGCATTACATTCTTTACCAGACAATTCCACATTAAGAAAAATGCAGCTGGTCTCTGAAATGCATGTACTTTGCTGCAGTGTGACATAAATTTTCTTTTTTGTCAGTCCTTCAAATTGTGTCAATCTTAGAGGCTCTACTTCAACTCATCTTGTGAAATGATGTTATTAGTATTATCATCAATGTGATACTGGATAGTTGACAAATAAAGTATAATAAGAGATTTTGGAAGGGTTTCGCATCAAAATTGTACACTTAGGCTTCTTATACTATAAGCCCACAAGTAGTATTATCTAATATTACATTTGAATGACTGGAAGCAATTGTCTTCTGTTCAAAAATTCTCCTTTTCCCTCATCATCTCCCCTGCTCCTGTTATAAATTGGAGCAGCAAAGTGGAATGTATTTCACTGGAAAATTATAAGCTGATTCTCATTCCAGCTGAAGCCAGTTTGGATGTTAATAAATGTTTGGAAAGGCTGCGAGTTGGGGTTTGGTATTGCTCAGAAATCACTCAGAGCCAAACAAATCAGATGAGGTCTGTATCATCTGGTATATGGAGTCATAACAGATTAACATAGGGTAATGAGATCTGTAGTATAACATGCTACCTGGGTCCATTTTGCTGTTAGAGCTCTTAGACTTCCTTACTCAGCTAAAGAACTCAATAGTAAGGAATAATCATTGTTAACGCAATACTGAATTTTGACAACCTACTAGGAAGTGATGTTCAGATAGTCGCTCGGATATCCTGGGTTGTCATTAGTACCTGATGGTTTTCACTCCGACGTCAAAACAGCTATCATCAGGAATAATATTTTGCCAATAATTCTCAACCTAATATAGTGCATGTTATTCTGAGTTCTTCTCAAGCAAAGTGGCCAACATGCTGCCTCTTATTTCTGTCCTCCTGAAATTAGAAGAGATATTACCTCTTATGCCATATGTGTTCAACTATGTGGCTGCTTTCTGTGGTAATGTTTGTGTTTGTGCCAGCTTGTTGACACTGTAGAAATGCCCTGTACTGCTTCTATCTTGCAAATCCCTATCAGCTGAAGTGTAGCTTTTTAGTATTGCAAATATAATTCTTATTTCAGTTCTCTGTTGAACAAAACTTTAGTAAGGGCAACCTTTCTTTTACTGGTGCTAGGTTGTAATTGAACAATGCGATATATTAATCAGTGTCTGATTCTGTAGCTTTTGCTAGTAGGTGCTTAGGATTTTGCCTCTGTTTCCCACCCTACTGTTGGGCTAGCACAGTTAAAGTTATAATGCCCTAGCTAACGTAATATTTCATATAGACAGTTTAGAAGTATTCCCATCAAACTCTTCCCAAATTAGTGTGTGGTTCATTATCATATTGCTAGATAAGTGCCCCTTCAGTTTACTCTTTCAGTTTCTCAAATGTTGTATTAATATTTGCATCCTGTGACTTGGGGTGTCTGTGAGCATTAGAATTTGCAGGTTGCTGCTCTAAACATCTAAATCAGGCACACATTTGTTCTTCTGTAGTTTGCTATTCTGAGAAATCTTTGTACTGCTGGGTTTTTGTTTGGGGCAGACATGTTCGTTATGACCTCCACTTTGCAATGATTTACTGTACACTTTATCTTTTCTTCCAGGTGTTTTACTGCTATTACATGGAACTTGCATTGTTGCTTAGTCTCTTTCCACAGCTCTTAAGGGCCTTTAGTCAAACTCCTCTTTTTTACCTTGGATCAAAATATTATCCATCAAAGCTTTAGTATCCTCTCTACCATCAAAACATGGTTGTATTTTCCTGGGACATGCCTAGGGGGCTGAACACAACTCAAATATCCCTCTGAGGAAATAGTGTCTCCTAAAATAGTTTTTTTAAGATGTACAGCCATGTTCTCTGTTTTTCTAGGGGCATCTGCCAGCACCCTGCTGATGAATCAGAGCCATCTCTTCAAAGAGTTTACCCCTTGTCAATGGAGGAAAATATTCCCTTTATATAGTACACACATTATTTTTTTTTCTTGGTCTGAGTATACAAGAGAGTTTCAGTATGGATTCTTCTCTTGCTCTTTTGCATCTTCTTTCTGCTTCAACTTTCTGTGATTCTTACAGCTGTGATGATATCAAATTCCTCTTTGAGTATTTGCACTGGGGAGAGGGGCATTCTTAATTTTAAGCAGCATTAATCAGGGAGTGGCTGACACATTCAGTGCTGTGTTGAGAATTTCCCTGAGTCTGGGAGACCTGTTTAAGCTCCTCCTCAGTAATTCTGGTTCTGTGTTTCTCCTCCCCTTCTCTGTTTTTCAGTGAGGCACAGGGTTTGAGGTGTTTTTTTTTTTTACCCACTTATGAAAAATTTCCTCTTTGCTTCTGCTCCTTCCCCAAGTGCTTCTACAAACTGGGTCAGAGTCAAGGTCACTGACAAGTCTGCTTCAGTCAATGGCTGCATTTGAACTGATGAGCACTGAGCAGAATGAGCTCCTGTGTGATACAGCAGTCAATTCCAGCTGACTCTTGCCAGAGCTTCTTAGAGGTGGGGCTTCTCACAGGATGCAAGTGGAAATGCCCAGAATGAGCTGATCTATTTTATTTTTCCTACTTCAGACAGCACTGGGAACATGCCCTTTGTTCCTGTAGCTCAATTTTCTGCCTGGGATTTCATTTGCCTTTTAAGATGCAGGGGCAAAGTCACTGCCAGGGCTTTTTTATTTAATACAAAAGAGCTCTTAGTATTCAAAAATGATTTACAGACAGCTGGCCAAGTGTTTGACCTAACTATGTCTGTTCGTGCTATTCTACTGGTGCAAGATAGCTGTAATAGAGGCTTACCCAGCCAGTGGACAATTAGCCCAATGTATGCAATGAAGATGGGTAAAGTGAAATGCTGATTTTAAATGAGGATATTGACATAATAGCATCTCAATCAGTGAGCACTGGAATAGCAGTGTAAAATTACTCATGAATAGCAGAGGAAACCAAGCCAGTGGAGGAGTGACAATATAGTTAAAGCTCAGAAGCAAAAAAAGGAAAGAAAAAAAGGAGCGGGGGCAGAATCATATCAACAAGTACTGAACAATCTCCCAATCTCTAAGCACTGATATTTCATGCCGAAATGGGATGGTAACAGTAAGCATTTTCATAATGGCACGCTCAAAGTTACCAAAGAAGCAATGAGGACTCAAAGAATGTAATGGTGGGGACTCATTAAGTGTCATGATCAAACATGATGTAGAAACTGCATTTATATACTTTAAAAATGACATCGTCTTGAAGCAAGAAATCGGAGAGCCCAAAAGAGAAAACTAGATTTTTTTTATTTAACCCTGATCAAGGATTAAGTCTTCATTGAAGATGTAGCTGTCAGAGAATCATTCTGTAATAATAAATATAAAGATGCTCAAATTTGTCATTCCTGGTGGAGTACAAAAGCCAAAAAGTCCTTAGATTGGCACACACTTCTGAAAGGGGACCAACATAAAATGGAAAGAACAGTAAACTCAGTAGCTAAAAGGGCAAAACAGAACAGCATCACATTTTCAGGTGACATGGCAGCTATATAAAATCACCCTTATAGGAATGCATTTTTGCAGCTTTACTATTAGAGAGTAAGAGTATTACCCCCATTTGAAAAACTCTGCAACTTTACAAAAGGTCACATGAGAAGTTAGCAAAGGGGATTATTAGACTGAAGAAGGCCATTAGCATTAAAAGGACACCCTTTGAAGTCTTGCCCAAATGAACTAGGGAAAAACAAAAGCCCAGTACACTCTGACAAGTTAAATGCAAAACCATAATAATAGAGGACAAAAACAATTTTGAAGAATAACTTGCTAAAGGCATAAAAACTAATAATAAAAACTTTTTCAAACACATCAGAAGCAAGAAGCCTGCCTGAAGGTCTATAAGGTTGATAGATGATCAAGATGTAAAAGAAGGGCTCAAGGAAAATAAGATCTTTGCAGAAAAGCTAAATGAATTATTTGCTTTGGTGTTCACTGTGAGGAGCCTGGAGGGAATTCCCAAATTAGACCCGCTCTTTATTAGGGACAAGTCAGATAACAGGGATAACAGTGATTTAATAGTACATAACATTGTGGAAGAGGAATTAGTACCTTGTACATCTGTTAGCCTTTTTTGGAGGAATTAGCAAACATGAAAGTAAAGGCAATCCACTACCTGTTGCATATTTTGAATTTCTGAAAAGCTTTGGCAAAGTTGCTAACCAAATGATTTTAAAGAAATTAACAATCCAAGGTGCCATTGGATACATCATCCAATTCTTCCTTAGGATTAAAGAAAAATGAAGTTAAAAGTGAGTTTTCACATTGGGTGGAAGTTACATGTGCAAATGCTTGGGATGATTCACAATATCCATAAATTATTCAGAAAAACAAATGAATGGATTTTTCTGATGGTATGCAATTATGTGATGCAGTCAAAGTGGCACTACAGAAAGATCTTATGATACCGAGTGATAAAATGGCAAATTAAGTCTAGTGTCAATAAATGCAAAGACACTTGTGTGTCTTCATGATGAAGAAGGTTGGAAGTCAAGTCAAAGACACAGGCAGTAAAAAGTCCAGTGCCAGTCAGCACTATAATACCACTTGGGAAAGAAGCTCATGAGATGGCTTTCAGAATACCCTGTCAATGATGGGCTGTGCTCAGGAAGGCAAAGACCATGTTAGGTTCATCCCTATAGTACTTCATATGTTTACCTGCATCTTGAGAAAATTGTTCAGTTCTGATAACCTTATCTCAGAAATAATTGAATAAGGATTTTCTAGAGAAGGGTAAAGAAGAAAGAAGGCAAGAAGTTTGAAGTTATTTGTGTATGACAGAAATTTATATGGCATGGGGTCTTCAGCTTGGAAGAGATATTTGAGGAGGGCCAAATTAGTTAAAAAAAAAAAAAAGAAAAATATATAAAAGTTATCAAAAACAGAGAAACAAGGAGTACTCAGTCAAAGGCTATTAATGCAGTCCCTGGAGGTGGGAGATCTAGAAGTTGTCAAAAATAGGGATGCTATTACTTAGGGTAGCATTGTTCATATTTGTGTGTTTGCTTGCATTGTTTTCATAAACATCCTGTGCTGCCCACATCCAGGGTTCTCTGTATGGTCACTCTTAGACAAGTTCCTGCATGGCAAATGAAGTAGAAGGGGGTGGCTGTATGATGACTGGACTGGGACTCAGTTTTATGGACAAGGAATAGTAATTGTTCTGCCTAAAAGAAAGCTCCATCCTTCCTTCTGATCATCCTGTGTACCTCTGCATTCCTGTAGTTATGGTGCTTGAGGCTACCTGAACCTTGGTGGAGGTAGTATGCAGTGCCATACAGTATCACTAAATTACAAAAAAAGATGTGAAAGTGTATTTTGAACGGGAAAAGGAAAGCCTACAAACTATAAGACTTCCATAGACAAAAGAGAATAATGCTCAGTGGAGGCCATTATATTGTCTTTGTGACAATACACAAAGGCATAGGCTATGTCCCTTGATTTCTTGGCATATCTCATTCCAAAATAGTAATTCCAAATAAGCCTGTAGATCGGATTCTCCACTGCTTATTTTCGTTTTGTGCCTGTTTTACTGTGTCATCCAGAGCATGGGCCTCAGAACAAGAATCCTGTGAGAAGAAGAAAGCAGCTGCCTAACAGCTTAAAGAAAGGTATAGTGACTAAAGGATCCAGTGGGGATATTTTAGCCAGATAGGCTTTAGTTACAGAGTGGATGACTAGAAATGAATGAATAATACTGTTGCTCTTTTGAAAAGTATAATAGGATATCCTTTATGCTTTCAAGTTGCCAGGATCTTTGCCTTCTTAAAAACTCATCCTATAAGAATTATAATGAAACAGAGCTACTTCTAGCGTTATTATTTTTCTTAGACCCAAAAAACTGTACTTTTAGACTCAGACATCAAAAATATCTTAATGCCCATAGCATTACTAGCTGTATTTTGCAGGCAGCAACCCTGCAGTTTAGCACATATGTTTTCTTGATCTAGAGCCCAGTTTAAGCTGCTAAAGGGGGTCTGTCTCTGTAATGTTCCCTAAGTGCTATTATGCAAAGAGATTGCTTATTTGAATCATTAATCAGTCTCTGGATGGCTGCAAGTTCTTATATTTCATGTCTGATTTTCGTGATGTATGTGACCTATTCATAGTGTTGCTCAAGCTGGACTGGAACAAGGCTTAATTCCTGTTCTTGTTAAAGCTTTTCTGCTGACTACCTTCACTAGTATATGCTTAGAAACTATCCCAAACCCAGAGGACCACTATATGCAGAACTCTGCTGGAAAGGTTCTTCAGACAAGAAAACTGTATTAGTAGCGTAACTCTTTCAAGTCATAACATGATAGATTGTTGTTTCTTATATGGATGTATTCAGTCATCTTTTCAGAATCTGATTATTGTATGCCTTGTGAAAAATCCAATTAAAATTAATGTATTAATTACCAGAAGTTTAATTTTCTTCTTGTCAGGAGATACATTGTGATGTTGGAATTTTACAGCATCTAAGTTAGCAACAGCTCCCATGTTAGAAGTATTTTGAAGGCTTCTACTTGCTGTCTTCTGCAGTGTTGACACCAGTGGATCAATAGGTTTTTTAAAACCAGACAGGAATCACTGTGATAATCTAGTCTGACTTAAAGTACTAAATATCATCCGTCATGGTTTTCCTAAATGGGCATCAAAGTCTGAGCTTTCCCAAGTTCTGGTGGCTCAGCTGTAATGACTGATCTAAAAGAGCTTAGAGGATTTATCTCACAAGAGTATCTGGAATATCAAATCTTTTTCCAAGTATCTTCAAAACCCCATCTCTGTGCCGGTAATGTTGTTAAGATAATTTTTTTCCCCCTTCTCTCTTTTTTTTAAATACTTCTTTTCCTTTCTCTTCAGTATTTCTGCCTTCTGGGCACTGGCATATAGGAAACTGCAATGTAGAACAGGATTGCTGACATGGGTGACTTTGATGGCCCGAGCTGCAGAATCTGAACATACTTCATGTGATAAATTTGCCTGAGTGTGCAGAAAGCCAGGAGTAATCTAAGGTGTGAGTTGCCTCCCTCATTTCTGTTGAGGTTGCTCATGTTCCAGGGTGACTCCTTTAGAGACAGTGCTGATAATTATTTTACTGTTTCTCAAAACATGGTAAGAAGAAGAGGAAGGATCACTTTATGAGGACAGATAACCCTTGGTTCACATAAATGTATGTCTGGGAGAAACAGAGTGTTGCCTGAGCATAAACAGCAAAATCTGAGTTGAGATGAACACACACCATAGAGTGTTTGCAGCAGGGAGGAAAAGTGAATTATGCACTTAATATTGCTGAAAAGGGAGCTCTGCAAAATAATTTTCATGGAAAGTTTGTAAAGCGAGTACAGCTTTGCTCCTTCCCTCATCATGGCATTTTGGTCTGGTTTACCCTTTTTATTTGCCGATGTATAGAATTTGATGGGGTTTTTTGGTGCTTTTGATGCTTTTTGCTCAATTAATAACACTGAAGAAAATGTAATGCTCCTAATTTTACCATTTTATTCTGTTAAATAGGTTGTTGCTTTAAATGTTTTTATTTATGGACTGTCCCCTAAAAGATCATTTTCTAACTGTGAGAATATCTTGCGTTTAGTTTCAGATTTTCAAAAACACCTTCTGAAACAGATTCTGTCCTGTCTCATTATATCTTAAATCCAAAGTTCCAAAGTTTAAATACAAGTTAGGAATCAGTTTATGCCCTACTGAAATGTAGTCACCTCTGGAAAAGACCCCATCAGCCGAGCACTATTTGAAGGCTGTTTACTCAGATGTACATCTTCCCAGTTCAGCTAATCTATTGTTTTGTATTTTTTGAAAATAAACTGCCTTCATCTTAGTATTGGTTTTCTGCTAGGGAATTTGTGGTGGTTTATGACTTCCCTCCAAAAGGGTACCCACTATAGAATTAAATCTCAGCAGAAGTAGATTTAATCCTGCCTGATGACTAGTAGTCTATGGAAACATTATTGCCTGTGCTTGGTCGGTGAGTCTGCCCTTCAGGAGTTGGATGTTCTCCTCTTGCTTCAGTTAACTCATGCAATAGAGACAGCTTTTTATTCTGTTTATGTCCCTTGATAATGGCTGTATTGATCTGGCCTGATGTAAGCAAAGGTTCACAGTTTGCCAAATGTCGCTAAGGGTACCAGACTATTACTGCCGCCAGCAGACGCATTCCATCATCCCTCAACCTTGGTGTGTGAAAGCCAGAGCAGCGGGATGCCACATGTTGGTGACTCAGGTGTCGGTATCTGGCATATGTCAGACTTGGATGCCTCTGAAATTAGGAAGAGTGTCTTTTTCTGTCATGTTTGTTTTGTCTGCCAAGTAATGCGGGAACATTTAAAGGTTAGCCTAATTTTCAGTTGTTTGGAATGAAAGCCATGATGGCAATGCTGTGCAAGAACATCTATGAATTTTATTTTCAAGTAAGCTGAGAATTCCTTTCCTTTAAAAAAAAATATAAATGATGCTGAAACTGACCTGAGCTGGGAGTAAGAACAGTGAGGAAGGTGGGCGGTTGTCCAGCCTGACAGCTCTAGGCAAATTACTTAATTATCTCCTTGCTTGCTCAGTTCGACAAGGAATTTTCACTAGAATGCGAAAGCCAAGCAAAAAGCCTAAAATTATTACTTGCGGCAACCCAAAGCAGAGCTGTAGAAGTGAGAAATGCTGAAATCTCCTAATACTGCTTGGGGGATTTGGCTCTTTGTTTAGAAAACAATTTAAATCTGTTTACCTGATTTTCCTAGCACAAAATCCCAGTTGTCCTTTGAAATACGAATTATTCTGGTCTGCAGTGATGAGTATGTCTCATCATGACAGAATAATTTGATGAGTTTTAGACCATTTTTAAAAGCAAGAGTCCTCAGACTATATTTGGAAAGCGGTGGTGGTGAGAAAACAGGACTAGCTATTGGATTATTAGGTTGTTTTTTTCCCAGAGACCAAGGTGGAGGAGAGAGTAGCTGATTTAAAGGGCAAACTGTTTTCATTTTTTTTCTTCTCCTTGAGAGCTGGAAAATGCTGATTGCTTGATCCCATCTCATCCTGGTTCTAGTCTGTTAATTCCAAAGATCATTCTCCAAGTGGCGCGGTTACTTTTTAACAAGATTAGAAGTAGAGAGGCAGTGAACTGCTCAGTTGCACTCTAGACAACCTTGGAAAGTGTGATTTGGAGTGAGCTGGCTAGAGAGCGGTGCAAAGAAGCCCGTCCAACCTCACATATTATTGGAAGGATTTTACATCTGTCACAATAGTGGATTGTTCTCTGCAAAAACAAATATTTAGCAATTATTGGTTATGTTAGTCAAACTGATATATAGCACTGCTGTATAATAAGGTGGTATTCTGTACAGAGTGTTTGCAAACGACTTTGTTGATTTCTGCAGTATTGTAATAGCAAAGGGCAATGAAAATTTATATCATAACAGACAGTGATTTTATGTTATTAGCAAAAATAACTTCAAATGTTGTTCACTAGAACTGAAACACAGAAATTAATCCAAATGAAAAATTATTTTAGCTTTCAGTCTGTTCTGAGGTTGCCAGTATCTTCTACTAAAGTCTGTAGAAGCTGTAAATTATTCCTGTGGCTGCTTTTAGCCATTCAGATTGATTTATCATCTCAACCCATTAATATCTGTGCTCTGAGAGTAGTAGGAAAAGCGTATGTGTATGTGTCTATACATATACTACACCTATAGTATGCTTTATGCATTGTTTTCCTGTTGATTATGTATTTTGCAAAGGTATTTGTCTGCATCTCTTCCTGGTGGAGTTCAGAAGTATTGGATCTAGTTATGCTGCAGTTCAGGGGGACACTGGAGCATTTGGCATAAAGTCTGGGAGCCATTTACCAGGCCACTACAAAAACTGTGGTCTGCACCAGGTACCCAGGCCCAAAATGCCAAGAAGAAGCTGCCATCTGGCTTTGCAGGCTGGCCAGCATCAAAAGGGTCTGTGCTAATTGGAGCACAGCCCCTCAGTCAGCTGCAGGGAGCCCTCCTGCAGGAACTCGGAGACTGGCCGGATGACTTGATAGGACTTTTCCTTCTCTAACTGGTGTGATGGAGAGTTGGCTGGAGCACACTGCCAGCTGCCACCTTCTTTCAGCACACTGTAGAGACAATAAAGCTGAATTTTGGCTAGCTGGCACTGCACCCTGGCTAACTTTGTTAATGTCAAAGTCGATGCCCACTCAAACCATACTGGGACTCAGTGGGGTATTTTAGGTTTTTTATCCTTCGAACTGGAATAAATAGTACAGTCTGCACACAGAGCTGATTGAATTATCCCTCCCTAAGCATAGTTTTCACTTGATTGTTGCTTTCTTCAGCCTCGTAGAGTAGTTGTAGTAATGCATAGGTGAAGCTCAAAAAGTTTGCTTAGGGAATTGTTACATTTCATAAAGGTTGGGCAGAGTGATACTGATTTTACCCTAGGGTATGTGAATATTTGAAGCCATCCTGAAATCAGTACTCACTCCCTATGTACTTTGAAAGCCCCTGAGATTAGTGTTTGACAGCTATCTAGACTGAGTGTGAGGGTTCTCCTCAATATCACATCTTGATTTTAACCAAGCCTATATTCAGCCCTCAGCCCTGCAGCTTGCCCACGTTCAGTCTTCAAGGCAGGGACTTATCTGGAGCACCAGTTCCTAGCTCTCATCTAGGAAGCTTCAACTGCTTGGTCCCCAGATAGGGGAGGTATGGACATGGGATCTTTCTGTGCATGCTGTATTCTCCCTGTTCCTGCAAATGGCACTCTCGTGCCTTCTGCACCCAAATTCCTGGCTATGGAATGACCACAGCAGCAGTTGAACTCCCTAGGAAGGTTCCTAGGAGAAGTCTGCTTGAGGAACAAGGTGCTCTGTAGGCAGATTTTGTCATGGCCTTTAAGATGAGATGTAAACAGGGAACAATAGGTTGGGGGAAAAATTATTTCCAAAGCCAACTCTAAATATCGACTTATTTATGCATACTTATGTTTGGGGCAAAGTTCTCTGATCTGGCTGTCTAGAAAGCATCTCTGCATCCATACTGAAGCTTTGAAAGACGAACAGCATGATTTCCATCATTCCTGGGCATGGGAATGTACACTTGGTTTCTGAACATCTGAAAATTAGGCTGATTTGACTGTCACTTTCATAAACAAAACAGATAGTTCTGCTATGCTGTGGCAGCTGCCTCAGAGCTTTATTATTTCAGTATCAGTAAACTCTATTTACTTTAACTTTCCTCTGCTCATCTGAACTAATTATACTTTGTAGCCCATGCTTCTAGCATGGTGCTAGTTAGCCCTTGTGCATTAAAATTAAATGAGAAGAGGAAGGTAAGACACAAAAATTCAGAGGGTTAATGTCACTTATGTTTAAAAAATAAGAATATGGAAAGGTCCAATTTGGCTGTAAGAGTTTGACATCAAAAATCATATCTGCAAAAGGAGGTTATTTTTAAGATCTGCCTTTTCTCCTCTCTCACCGTATCTTTAAAAATGTATGTGGTAATGGCCTTGAGGATTGTAGCTTTCAGAAACAATTCTCAGACAGGATATGTATGAAAAGCCGTGCTGAAATTTCGCTGAAGGTGCAAAAGGACAAATAGCCAGACAAATACAGACAGAAGGGCAGAGAGAGGATGTTAGCTTTCCTCAAACTTCTTGTAGTAGTAGGCATTTTAAAGTAATTTAGAATAACCTCATGGAATATGAGGGAAACAGCTTTACTGTACACTGGGCAATAACTGAGCAGGCTTGACACATCTTGCAAGGTGACACACTTGGATGTAATAAAGTGGATGGATTTAATGTAGTAGCAAAATAAATAACAGACAGGTTATTAAACTCCCTGTGTTATTCATGACTATATTGCATCGAGCAAAACTTTCCATTCTTAAATCTGTTGCAAGCTGCCCTGGAAAATCTAGTCTGTCCCAGGGGAGCAATGCAGGAGTCCAGGGGACGCCATAGCAGGCACATGGCCAGTTTGTTTTAGAGCATACAGAGCCTTGCTGATGCATTAAGGCGGTGTCCTAAGAGGTTAAAACCTTCTAAAAAACATTTTCAGGGGAGCTGCTGACTATTAATTTGGAATTATAGGAGGAGTTGACCAACTTGTCTCCTTTGAAGACTTGTTCTCTTGTCCAGTGTCCAGCCAAATGAGGAATCTTGTGACAAAAACCTCCACCTGGCTGTTTTTAAAGGTGTGTCAGGAAGGAAAATTAGCTAAAGATTTGGCTTGAGGGGCTGCCTGGTGCTGAGTGGCCTCCGGGTATTCATTCCATTGGCATTGGCACTTCACTGCGTGAAGGAATCTTAGAGCTATGCGTGAGGGTTAGATAAGAGTGCTTGGGAAGAAATTGTATTTATTCTAAAGACTTATGTGCAGCCTCCCTACTGGAATATAATCCTTGCAGTTCTGGGGTTATTTCAGTCATCCTTAGAAGACCACCTCTTAAATCTCGTTGTAATTCAAATAGATTTGCCCACTGCAGCGGTACCACAGCCACAACCAGCTGTGGAGCATGCTAGTATCCCCAGCTCAACAAGATGATGCATTGATTTCTGTGTTAAGCTGCACCTACGGAGCCAAAGGAAAATGGAACAGGAAGGTGAGCTTAATTTGAGGGGGAAAGGGAGGGAAGCAGTCAGGAACCAGACAAATCACGTACCTTTGCTAGAAGTTATTGGGCCATGAGCACGTCACGTTTGGCTGAGTCCATGCAACGAAAACTAATCACTGTTGTTACCAAACCTGACTGTTCTGTTACCTGGTCAAATTCTGTCCCCTTGTGACTGTATTTAAAGTTCAAACCTCATAGTTGACACATTTGGACAAAGAGACTATTACAGTTTCCCACTTTTTCCTTTCTAAGCAATTGATGTTTTAAGTTAGGTCTTAAGTTTCACATCCGTTTCACACTGGATCAGGCACCAGGTTCACCCACTCAAGCCCTGCCAGCAGGGAGCAAGGTGGAGGTGCTCTCATTTTTCTCCCTGTGGGGAGTATAATTTGGTAAATGAAGGAGCTGATCCCTTTTGCTGTAGGTAGTTCACAGAACTGAAAATGACTTTTTACTGGTGCAACAAATGTTTCACTTTGTGCCAGGAACTGGCCTGTCCCTTTGGACGTTGACTGAGCAGATGCCTAATTAGCCCATTATTTACCATGGTTGATATAGCTGAATTTTGATGAAAGACTTTAATCATTGGTTCATGACACAGATGCTCATATCGTGCATTAGACTGTTTAACCTTCCACAAATATAGTTGCCCCATGCAGCCTTTTATAAATATCCTGGCAACTGCTCTGTCTTCCTTTATTCTCTGCGAAGGGGAAGCTTGGAAGCCCCCAGATTGGTCTCAGTGCCTGTAATGCGTGTGTCAAACGCAAGCAGAAGACACTGAATGGCACCAGGGCAGTGTGCGGCTTCAGCATGCTGTTAGCTTTTAGGGAAGGATGAAATCTTTATGCTGGGGTGGAGGACGTGTGCTCTGAATCCTGCCGTGCACTGCCCAAGTCTGGAAAGCCCAGCTGGGGCAGCCTGGAGAACAGGTCTCACAGGAGATCCCTGTATTTTTTGGGCACGAGTGCAGCTGTAAACCTAGGGCAGTTAAA